>NC_142011.1:170970975-171121591 GCF_049901735.1 Notechis scutatus
AGTACTAACAAGAAAATATATTAGTGGGAGAACATGTGGGGTTGTTTTCCTTCTAATTTCATTTTTCACATTCCAATACTTGACAGTTTTCCTGAATACATCAGCACACTGCATACACCTCAAAGCTATGGAATGTAAGCAATGATATGCAAAAGAGTACATTAGACATCTGGGGTTGAACAGAGTAATATGAGCAGCATGCTTGGAGTAAAACTGGACTTTGGTTGCACATGTGGTTTACAGGCCAACATGTGCAAAAACATACTGGTGTTATAGATGTAGCATGTCCTTTGAGAATTTCCTTACCTGTCTTGTAATCTACTGCTTCAGTGAGTAGAAACAAAAACATGAAGAACACAATGTAATGCTAAATCTGTAAACACACTGAACATAATGAAGAAGGCATGGAAATGCCTGCAGAATGATCCAGAGCTGCCCATCCTAGAAGAACTTTAGCTAGTGCCATGGAAGAAGGCTCCATTCAGCAATAAATGTATTTATTGAGTTTGCTTTGGGAATTTGGAGCTAGGAGAGAATTTGACCACTGTACTTGTTACAGACATTTGCCAGTGGGCATGGAATAATAGATCTCAGTTATAGGAAGGCAGATTGCATTTTAGCAAGAGCAATTCAACAATATTAGCTATTACATAGAAAAATGGTAGGTTCCTCTTTACTGAATACATTCATCAAAGGCTCAGAACCAACTTTCAGGGGTGCTTTAGTCCAGGGCTGTCAAGCTCCCAGCCTGCGGACCAGATGCATCATGAGCTGGCCACGCCCATGCCCAGTTTAGCAAAGGGGAAATAGTCCCTATACATCACATGACACTGCTGTGAAGATATGAGTTTGACACCCCTGCTTTAGTCTGAATTCCTGCACTAAGGAGGCTGCTGAACTAGTTGGCTAAAATGGCCCTTCTCAATCTGATTACATATTCCAAACATATATAAGGTGAGATCAGGGCCAATATAAAAATTAAAATCTAGGTCACATTTTCTTAATATGCCCTTCATAATCTTGAGACTTCAGAGCAAGATTTCTGATATATATGTTCATTTGCAATGGAAATATTATGAATTGTAATACTGCAGAATTGTACTACTAGCAAGATCACCTCTCTACACAGCTAAATATAATTCACAAAAGAGAAATAGAGTGAATAGATTAGCTCATCTCACATGTGTATATTGATTCATTCTCTTATATAAAAATTGGCATTAGTCGCCTTTAAAAAAACAAATTTGTTGAGGATGATTGAATAAATCCTGTATCTCTTATCATTTTTCATTTGAACCATGTTAATATATCTCTCATTAAAGTGTGCTAAGCCACATCTAATGAATTTTTTACAGAAAGACTATCTACCAAGGAAATCTTAGAAGAATTTTTTTTTTATTGATCCACAAGCAGATCCATTTTCTGCTTACTTCACAACTTCCCTCCCAGTTAGAAATAATGGAAGATAAAAAGGCCTGATGAGAATGAAAAAAGAAAGAGAATCTCATCCCATTATCAATTTCCTTGGATATCAAAAAATATTATAATATGTAAAAGTTTAAGAAAAGAAACAAGGTTTTTATGGCAGGATGAAGTAAACCATGAAAAACCTCTGCACAAGCTGCCTTGGAAATGAGATCTTCAGAACCATGTTTGATGAGATTAACAAAACCAATGTTAACCAAAGATGAATGAATATAATGAATGTATAGGAATAAAGCATAAGTAAGAAGAAGAAATAAATACTAAGATGTGTACAGGTTGGCAAGAAAAAAAAGCACAAGAGCATACAGTAAGTAACAATATGATTTGAAGTCCAGTACATTTGTTTGTCATCATGCTGAAGAACATTTTACAATAGAGGCTATAAAAAAATGGGATAAATAATACAAAACATGTAGTAACAGACTATGGGCATACCACATTATATATAGAAACCAGAGGACTTGGAAAATGATGAAACAGTGCACAAATGAGAGAGAAAAGCAAATAGAAAATTTGTGATAAAAGTTAATAGAGAGCATAGTAAGAACTAACTCAACTGAAGGGGGATTCCTGCCTCTGCAAAGTAGCAACTGCTAGGATTATCTCACAACAAACTGAAATGTACCATCTTAATTGGAGATGCAAGATAACATTTAAATGTATACTTCAGAAGTGGAACAGAAATGTGTGCCCTGCGGTTACTTTGGCAGGCAGTAATAGAGGGCAATGTCATTTGTTTATGCCTTTTAGGAACAGCTGGTTCAAATATAAAAATGGAGAAGCAACAGCACAATCAGACTTGCAAGATTCTGTTATAACCAAGTAAAAGTAAAAGTAGTTTTAAGCCTTCCCGTGAAGTTGATTTTTGGGTCTGGTTTCCTAATGGTGCAGACAGCAATCTTAAACTTCAATGAATTAGAGAAGTGTCTGGTCTCAGCTGACTACAAATGTTATCTGTCATTTGTGCTCTTAAGATTGGGATAAATAAATACAAATTTATTGTTTTGATAATGGAGCTCTCCTATTTCTGTTAAAGTCATTTTCCTTCCTCTCTAAACTGCTTGCTGGTTCTGGTGAAAGGGCAGCCAAACAATATATAATAGATAAGTAGAGAATGTAATAAGAAAAATACTAGAATGTGCAGAAATGAACAGATTAACACTTGCAATTAAAGAAAAGGAACAAACTGAATATTATCAGATATGGGAATTATTTTATCAATGGCTAGAGAAAAAATATAAAAGCTAGAAATAATAATTAGAACATTGAAATACAGAAAATAAGTTAATAGAATTTAATACGTAAAGAAGAGAAAAGTTATAGTAATAGAAATAATTTGTATACTAATATGATAAGAATATGATAAGAATAGAGAATTAATATTAAAATAATGAATATGGTTGTAAAATTTAATTGTTTGTCCCAAGACATTTGTAACCAGATGACACACTGTTAAATAAAAGATTAATCGAATAAAAAATGAATATAGTAAAATAAAAAAAAATTATATAGTAGATAAATTGTAAGTCAGAACCACCTGGTGTCACTTCTTAAAGACTTTACACGATTTCAAACATTCTTTGGAATCTTTTATGTGAATCGAAACTGCAAAAAATAATTGTCTCACTCACACATATGTAAAGCTTTTAGATATAGTGTACATATATGTAGGCTTTTTCATATATGCTGGAAAAAATATTTCATACTTCAGGCATGAGCATAGCAGAGCCACCATTTATATATCCCATATGATCTACCATATACTGTCAGATCTTCATCAGAAACTTTCCCAAGTCCTGCTATCTAGTTAGTTCAAATGGGTGGATATCGGTAACGTGTTGATATTACTGATAATCACATGTCCTATCTGAAATTATCTATTCTGGCCATATTTCAGAGTCAATTAAACACATTTTTATTTGCCTAAGCAAATAAAGTTGTGTTTCTGTGTTTACTTACATTTTAGAATGTACTTTTTACCCTCCATAGAGAGTTGGGGTTTTAATTCATTTAATTTAAAGTATTTAAAGCATTCATTTAATACTAGTTTCTATATTATTTTTAGATATTTTATTATTTCTTTCTATTAGCTTGTAGGTTTTAAATTTCTGTCATCACCTAGCGAACTTGATTAATTGGATAGGACACATACTATTTTCAAATTTAACATATCCACATACTTATATTTGTTTTGGTCTAACTGTTCAATTAAATAGACTGAGGTAAATAACTCAACTTGACATGTTAGTACTATAAATTTCTTCTGATCCTCTCGTGTCATTATTAGATTACTTGAAGGTTAATCTAATTTTTAAATTTTGTGAACCTTCTATTGATATAAAAGGTAAAGGTCTCCCATGACTAGTTGTGTCCGACTCTAACAGAAATATTTAACTCAATACATATTTTTGTTACTGGTTTTAGACACAGTTGTAGCCATTCCCTGTTTCATCAAAATGACAAAAAAATGTCATGAAGTGTAATACAAGTTCTGCACCTTGCATACATTTGTGTGGTATCACAACATAAATGCAAAAGGGTAAATCTTGCTTTACAACATTACAGTGCTTGTTTTGTCATTTGTCCCCCTGATGACATAATGTGTACCATGGTACTACCAAATAATCATTATTTAAATACTATGACATATATAATATCACCCCCTTGAGTCTTGATGGGACACTGTCATTTCAGAAAGTGGCAAAAACAAGATTGCTATTGAAATTCAGCCAAATTATTTTAATGTTTCTCTATCCATAGATTTTTAATAATGTACAAGTAGGTCACAATTGGACTTCAAATGATATGATATTCAGCAGTGCAAATTATAAACTGATACCAGGTTGTGTGTTAATGGGACCCAAAATTAAATTAATGTGAGGCCAGTCTGGTGCTAATCTGCATGTGTGTAAAATTAGTTATTTGAAAATGAAAATATATCCGATAAAATTGATAAATTATACAGATTAAAAATACAGAGAACACATAGAAAACAATTCAATAGGCAGAACTGTAGAAACTTCTGTATTTCATTTCTGCACAAAGCTTTTCAAATTGCTTTGAAATAAATTTCAGTTTTGCCTATAAGGTGGCCTGATCTGGCTCACAGAAGAGTTTAAATCTTTGATTTTTGTGGGGGTGGGGTTAGAGAATTTATTCCTGCCAAAATAGATTTGAGCCATTACTGTATAATAGACAGAATGTTGGACGTGGACCACAGAAAATGAACTGATTTCCCTTCTCAGTCTCAAAACTCACAAGGTACCATGTAACAGTTCTCAGAGAATTGCTGATGAGAGAAAGAAAGGAAAAAAGAGAGAAAACACTTGAAAGGGTGTGTGTGTGTGCGCGCGTATGTGTGTATATATGTGTGTATGTGTGTGTGTGTATGTATATATACATATATATGTATATACATGTATGGTATTCAGCTCTGTTTGAGTATTTCCCATGTCATTATAGTTGTGCTTTTAAAATTGTATCAACGTTTCATCAGAATCTCATCTGCCATCATCAGGCTTGTGTATTGTGTTCATCTGTGAGTCAGGCTTTCACAGCCATTTCTGTTTTAAATTTGGTGCTAGTCTACTGCTGTGTTAGAATGGTTTTTTCTTCATCCTGATTGGTTGGGAGTCTTGGTCTGTGTTTATTGGTCTTGGAGTTTGCTGTGTTCTGCTTGATTAGTGTTTCTAATATCTTCTGTCTGTTTTGTAGCATTTTTTTGTCTTGATTGGCTGGCAAGATTGTGTTTCCTGTATTGGAGGCTTTTAGTGCGGCTTGGCTTCGAATAAACGGACATCTATCATTTATTAGGAAGCTAGGTTTCATCTGGGTGCCTGGTTGGGGTGTGTTTGAGCTGGAGGTATGTGCCCAGGTGTTTGCTTGGCTTGTGGTGTGGTGATGTTTTTGTTTGTAAGTGCAAGCTTCCAGATAATTGACAGACTGGTGGAGTCATCTCTTCTATTCATGCTTTCAGGTCTTTTTTCAAAAAACAGATGGCACACTAGGACCATGTACCAGAAGAAAACACACACCAACCACTACCTCAATGCCCAATCCCACCACCACCCAGCACAGATAAACTCCATGGCCTAAACACTAATTGCCAGAACAAAACGCCTGGCAGACAAGACACACATAAAGACTGAACTATGCACCATGACTAAAGTACTGACAGCCAACAGCTTCCACAAAAGCAAAAACACAGGCCTGATCCACAAAAACACACTGAGACATAATGGAGACCTAAAAGATGAACAGACCTATGGAACAGATGTCCTGCCCTACATAAGAGGTACTACAGACAAAATCAGTAAGATACTACACAGACATCACATCAAGACTCCCTTCAAAACAGACAGAAATATAGCAGCCATCCTAAGAAACCCCAAAGATAAAATTGACGTGGAAAACCAAGGCATATATGAAGTCCCCTGTGCATCATGCCCTGCCACATACATTGGACAGACCAATAGAAGAATAAGTACCCGCCTAGATGAACACAAAAATGCAGAAAAAAGCTGGAACACACTTCCTCACTAGTCCAACACATGAAAGCCACAGGTCATAGCATCGACTTCAACAGCACCAAAACCCTAGCCGCTATAGAAAATCCCAGCTACAGAATTATCAGAGAAGCCATAGAGATTGAAAAAAGACCTGAAAGCATGAATAGAAGAGATGCCTCCACCAGTCTGTCAATTATCTGGAAGCCTGCACTCACAAACAAAAAAATCTCCACACCACAAGCCAAGCAAAGACCCCCCCCCCGATACCTCCAGCTCAAACACACCCCAACCAGGCACCCAGATGAAACCTAGCTTCCTAATAAATGATAGCCATCCATTTACTCGGAGCCAAGCCGCACTAAAAGCCTCCAATACAGAAAACACAATGTTGCCAGCCAATCAAGACAAAAAAAAAACTACAAAACAGACAGAAGATATTAGAAATACCAATCAAGCAGAACACAGCAAACTCCAAGACCAATAAACACAGACCAAGACTCCCAACCAATCAGGATGAAGACAAAACCATTTTGGCACAGCAGTAGGCTAGCACCAAATTTAAAACAGAAACGGCTGTGAAAGTCTGACTCACAGACGAACACAATACAGAAGCCTGATGATGGCAGGTGAGATTCTGCCAACGTTGCTACGACTTTAAAAGCACAACTATAAGGATGTGGGAAAATACCCGAACAAAGCTGAATACCACACACACACACACACACACACACACACACACACACACACATCCATTTTGTATTGACTAGTCAGTATCAAACTTACAATAACACAATTAAAAATCAACATAGAATATAAAATCCAGCAAGAGCATTAATTAGACATATAACATGTGTGAAGATCAACCAGTGACAGATCCTACGCCCAAGGAAGATGCACATTGACATATGGCTGTTTCCATACACACAAGGGAGGCTTCACTCGATTGATGGCATAGCAATCGATGGTATATTGATGATCAATGGAATTGATGGTAAAAATAATTGTACTCATATTGAAACTGAAAGTAATGGTTTTCCTGTCCAGTCGTATCCATTCTATGCCATAGTGCTCATCTCTGTTTCTTGGCCAAGAGAGCCAGCATTGTCTGAAGACATTTTCCGTGGCCATAACCCTATATGCCAAAGACACATAGAACATTGTTTCCTTCCCACTGAATCTACTATTAGTATTAATCTATTCACATTTGCATGCTTTCGAACTTCTAGGTGGGCAGGAGCTGGGGCAAGGAACCGGAACTTACCCAATTGCTGGAATTCAGGTCTTGAATCTGGGTTGTCAGCTTTCTGACAAGTTCACCATCTTTAAGCACTGAGCCATTGTGAAGGGAAACAGAAACAGATGCTACCTAGCATGATGAGGCCAGGACTGAGAGAATCAAGCCATAATATGCGATTTTTATTCTTAATATCTTAAGATACATTTGTTTCCTGTAAAGGTAGGAAACAACATGGAAACAAAGATCCTTTCATTGTCACGATCATTGTGTTCTAAGTCTTCAGGCAGCAACAGAGATCTCATGGTCAGTCCTACTACAATGCTAAATAGCATGAGGCCATTCCTATTTGGAAGTATTGGGGAAAACACAAGTAACATCCCAGTATTTTTCCAGTGTTGTACTCCAATCTGATCATTACAGTTGGCTTATCATAAAGCAGGGCTGTGCAGGCCTACAAAGATGGAACAGACAGTAAATCATAAGTCCCAGTTTTTTTCCTCTTTGCCTGAGCAAACCAGTGAGCTGTGCAGGCAAAGAGGAAATTGGTTTTGAAAGAAGCTCACACTTCCTATGTTTGGTCTATACAAGTCCATTGACCGTGTTGTCCAAAAACAAACAAACAAGCCTGGCTTGGCCTCCCTAAACAATCCTGCAACCTCAATTTGAGAGTGGGGGAGGGAAGTAAACAGATGTATCACCACTACTAACGAAAGGTTTACAAAAGTCCAGCTGGCCTTTGAAGAGATTGGGAAAGAACTGCTGGGCAGTGATTTATTCAGTCTAATCTTCTAGAACACCATTTCTAGATGTTTTTTTAAATGAAAATAAGGTAAAACTAATTATAGGTTTTCCTTACCAATTAACAGTTCCTATTGTTATCTAGATTTAGTTTGTTTTTACTAAGGGAGCACACTTGACTTTTCTTATAATATTTTTTTAAAAAAATGTTCATTCCTCAAGAGCAGTTTCTAGCTTGGTAGTTAACTTCACCACATACAACCTGCCCATCTTGTGGCTCTCAGTATCAGTATCAATGCAGGGGCTGCAGAAGTTTGCATGAAACTGTTGTTTATTTCCCCCATCTCCATCCTCCTATTCTGCAAATGCACTGAGCCAACAGCTTATTGAGCCCAGTTGACAGTTGCTTCAACACACCTTAGTCAAGAATTTCAATTCTTGGAAAAAGTCCAATTCTTACATTGTCAACTTTCCTTCTTTCACACACATCTTGTTTTTCTTTGTCTCTGTTTTCCTTTCACTTGGCAAACATTTTTTATATTCCGAATCTGTAGTTTTCACACGCTCATTTCCATTCCACTTTCATTGACCCTTATCTTCTTGGTTAGTTTCCAGAAGTCTCATCAACCAATATATTTGTATCCTAATTTCTCTTCAGTTCAGCATAAACCCTTCATGTCTGTAATTATTTTAACAATACTCTTTGATCCTGTGGCTTCATTTGCTCAAGGTCGTGCAGGCATCTATTATGTAATTTTTCTATCTGAATCATGGGTCTTCAACCATGGCAACTTTAAGACTTGCGGACTTCAACTCCCAGAATTCCTCAGCCAGCTTTGCTGAGGAATTCAGGGAGTTGAAGTCCACAAATCTTAAAGTTACTAAGGTTGGAGACCCATGATCTGGATGGTATTTTCCAACTAGTACACTAAAATAGTATGGCAATGATTCTAGGAAGACTATATTTCTGTGTACCATTTATCTGTATTTTTAGATCAGTCCATATATAGGACATGGCTTATTTTAACCAAGTCTTACTATTGCACCTGAATATCTGTTAAACAAAAACAGGTGGCCTTCAAAGGACAGGAAAAGTCATTGCAGAGGTTCAGGACCCTCTCTTCAATGTCAGCATCCTTGTAAACTGCAGCTGAAGATTACAAAACATCTATTGTGTAAACAGAGTCCTGGATAAAGGCAACTCTCCAGCAAATTTGGCAGCTTGCTGTACCTTTTATTTTGTTTAATACATCTCGCTGCTTGGTGATATACATTTTCCTTCAGCATCCCTTACAGTCCAATAAATGTCATATTGTTGAATGGGCTCCTCTGGCCTTGATAGGTGCCAAATAACAAGCCATTCAGTGGCCTGAAAGTAGAATGGTAGAAACTAAAAAATTCCTTATAACAAACTGTATCTTCCTAAAGACAGGAAGGAAAGATAGCAAATAGTTAAACCATACCCTTATGTAATATTGTTGCCAATATAACTTGGTTTGTTTCCAGAGCAATGCAGACGTTTTGGATTGCCAGCCTAACAAATTGAAAATGCTGAGTAAAGCAATAGTAAATGGAACAGATTGTGGCTGGATTGCCTTTGTGTATAATCTGAATATTTATCTAGTGCTGAAATATTAAACGATAGCTGGTATTAAAATGAGATGGTGGTCCATTCAACATACTGGCACAATCTAAAAGCATTTTGCTGCATCTATAGGCAGATTAATTAGTCTGTGTACTGTACAAAATGTTTGGTTTTTAAGGTCTTATGTTTTTTTTATCCCTCAGCATTTCTGACTGAGCCTTAAAAGTATGCATCAGATGTGGCAAAAGTCCAAATTCCAAGGCAGATGAGGGTAATTTGGAACAGCTTTTCATTTACCAGATGGGGCTGAACTTCCTCCATTCTGGACCTGGGCCATTATGAAGCTCCAGTCCCAGTCTGTTTCTCCAAACCTCTGGCATGCTGCAAATGACAGCATTACAGCAGCTATGCTAAGAAAGATAAAGAGCGTTTGCTGTTTATATAAAATTCTTGGAAGGGAAGAAATATTGGACTTAGTAATTGACAGGTCTAGCCTCAAATGAAAGTAAGTCTTGGGGAAAGGCCATGTTCAGCTGTTTAGCTGCCCCAATCATAATGTTTTTATGAGGTGTGTGTGTGTCTGTCTGTCTGTCTGTCCACCACCACCACCCCTCTCTCTTGCTTCTTATTTTTCTTTTTTTATTTGAATTATGTCAGTCATTAAATCTCTCATTCACTCTCTCACTTTTTTCGAGAGTACAATATCAATATACACATGCCTATCATCTTTTTTTGTTGTTAGCTTCAATTTTAAATATACAAACCACATGTTTTAGGAAAACAGTATGCCTTTTCTGAATCATTCACCCAAGCTGAGAAGACTGTCTGATGTAATTGTTATTCTAGACAACTGTCCTACTCATGATCTCACAATGCTGCTCAGGTTTATGCCTCTGTGATGTTTTGTCATGTGTTTTCTTTTGGACACTTCCCAGATACTTGATCAAAACTTTCACACTGCTCCAGAGAACCCAATCAAGTAAAGAACCTGAGAAACTGCTATAGATTAGAATAAAGTAATGGGAAGATGCAGCAAGGACAGAAACATACAGTCTCTGCATTCCTACCCTTGATGTAATTAAATATCATCCTCCAATCCTATTAAAAGATAGCTTAGAGGAAACATAATCCCAACCATGGCAAGATAATTGCCAGTGACATTATCCAATAATATTTAAGTAAAATATTTGAATTAAGTAAGACAGTAAATGGATTTTGTTGGTGAGAAAACACACACCTACCCTGTTTCTCCAACAATACGGCCTCCCCCAATAGGAAGTCCCAGCATGTTTTATAGGCATGAAATGAAATTAAGCCCCTCCCCCCAAATTAAGGCCTCTATTAAAACATGCGAAATGGGGGGGAATGGGGGGGGCTTGCCATTAGGAAGTAGTTTTGTTGCACACCCGGATATGGTGCTGCCTGCATTGACCCTGATACGAAGTGCCCCACCAACGCCGAGGTCAACATCCAAGCTGTCGCCGCCTGCCTGCCCGAAGATGCAAGGGGGGGAGAATTAAGTCACCCCCGAAAAGATGGCCTAGCCATTTTTTCGGGGCTCAAAAAAAAAAAAAAAAAAAAGACCTGGCCTTATTATATGAGAAACACGGTACCTCCTGAAGTAGTTTAGATTATCACATGAATGTTATTGTCAAAGTCCTCTGATACTTCCCTTGTTTTCATTTGCCTAGAAAAAATAATTTGACTTAAACATTCAGAAAATGCTTTACATCCATGAACCTTTGATTAGTCTAAGGACTGTTTTCAAACATGTTTGTCTACATTTTTATAATGCTTGCTGAAAACCACAACTCCTGTGCACAATATTAGTTTTGAGATCAATTCCTGTGATAGTCCAACATTCAGGAACTTGAATATAGCAGTTTTTAAAGGTCTTGAGTCCAACCATTTAGCCACTTTTAAATCTTATTTTATATCAAATTACTCTGGTTCCCAGATCTCCAAAAACAGCTATTCCATCTGTATCTTCATTATCTCCACAAATGCATATTGCTCCAAAGGATTATCTGTTGTATATTTCTGGACAATGTTGTTGTCAGTTGTGTCTAAACCCAGCCTGGGGTGTTGGGAACAACTTTTAATCTAAAGCATCCATGCAAGCTTGCAAAAAGATTAGATGGTTTTAACCATTTAAAAGATAAACTCCATACATGCTTCTGTATACAGTATTCTGAAACACCTCTTTCAAAGGATTTGCACAACCTCATCTCTGTTTAATGCTCTTTGACCAAACTATATATGAAGTTTTGCTTGGTTCTTCTTTCTCTTAAACATTCTCCATTTCTTGTTTTTCTTTGCACTACCCCCATCCTGTGATCCATCATTTTTTTCCCCAATCACTAGATTTCCTTGGGTTACCCAACTTCCAACCCAGCTATTTTAATACTTTTCTGCTTGAAATTAAATTTATTAAAATGAATATATTTGTCCAAGTGCCAAGGGGTAAATATTTTCACCAAGCTTCTGTAATGTAAATGATTGCTTCTTCTTTGTGTGTTTCAATAAACTTAAACACTTGTTGAACTTGGATGATTGCCTGAGCTAATTATTCCCTAAGGAAAAGTTTGAAATCACTATTGCCTTGGCTAATGTAACATGTAAAGATATATTGTGTGAACCCCAGCTTGATGAAAAGTTATCTCATAGTTTAGGTCTGAGTGCTTAAGACACTAGTCCTAAATGCTTTTCTAAAAACAATTCCATTTAACAATACAGTTTCCTTCTCAGTAGATATATATGGGCATGTCATTACAAGTTTGTTTGAAGTAACCAAGACCTGCTCTGTACCCAATAACATACAGCCTTGGTTGAAAAAAAGTAAGGAGTCCACTGGAATTGGAACATGAGAAAAAGCTGAGGTGCAGTGAAAGGTCAAGACACTTATCAAGAAATAGATTGTTAAATCCATCTGCTAAGTAGGTAGATGAGAACCCTTTTTCTTTTTCAAAGATTTTTTTCAAGGATATTCAGCTCCATGACTTCCATTGGCTCCAATCAATATTAACTCTCTGGCTCTCTATACTTTGGATTGGACCTCTCAGCTCAATAGTGCTGCATCTTTCTGGGCAACTTTTTAGCTTCAGGTCCTCAATATTAGCAGAACAAATTCTGCAACCTTTTGTACCTAATACATAGCAATGTTTTGTGGAAGTCTATGCCATTCTGAACTCTCATTACTGTCCCATTTGTCTCTTGTTGACATTTTCCAGTCTACAAATTCTTATCAATTCTTATCTTGCTTCCAGACTTATAACATTCCAGCTTGTATTATAGCCAATGAAAGTGAGTTAAGTAATATAACTAAAATAGCAATAAGTTTTAATGCAAATTATTTCTCTCCTAAGATACTTATTCCATGAAATAAAAATGAACATTTAGATTATACATAATTACCTTCTAAGGTAAGTGTAACAATACCGAAATATCTAATAGCCTTGTATTAACAACAATTCAACAATCCCTATAAATCATTGTTTCATACCAGCACTATGCAGAGTAAAATCAAAATGGGTGAAATAAAGAGTTCAAACACAAGTACCTTTTAGTCAAAGCAAGTTAAATACATCTCAGGCATATTTATCTAAAATCACACTAAAATGTAGATTCAATCTGAACAATAATTGAAGCTAAGTTATCTCATTTGTAAAAGGCATGCCAATCAAAGTAGACATGAACTCTTCAATGGCATTGACACCAAATGTAATAACCTGACATTAAGAGGCTCCCATGTGCTGCAAGTATTCCTGCAAAGGCAATGTTACCTCATCTAAAACAGATCACATTTCTAATACCTAAGCATGAAACACATTAATTTACAATATTTCCTTTGTTACAGCTAGTTTTGAAGCTGAAAAAAATATTCAGGAGACTGTAATGTGAACAAACATTACTTCATCATCGGTGAAAAGACTTGCCTTGTTTGTCTTTCATAAGATCCTAAAATCCCACCTATGTGCCCAGGTCAGAGGTGCTGAATGTGTTAAGCAATATAGCCATTTCCTGACTGTATTGCTGACAAATGTCTTGTAATATATATGTAATCTGGATGTTTATAATATTTTTACTGTTTTTATTTTTTAATGTTTTAAAGTATTTTTAATTGTAATTATTTTCTCAACTCTAAACCACCTAGAGTCATTGACTGAGATGGGCAGCTATAGAAATTGAATAAATAAATTCCCATCTGATCATATTAAATAAAATAATATTGGAAAATCTCTGTTTTAAAGCACAGAGGCATATATTGGTTCTCTATAGGGGAATATATCAGCTGCTGGAATAACAGAGTTTTATTTGCCTTCAAATTCTAGAAAAGTAATACAAGGCAAAAGTTGGTTATTAAAAAACAGTAATACCTTAATAACCTTAATAATCAGATTTCACTACAGGCTGATTTAGCTATAAAAAGCAATTAATTGCAGGTGCCAGTTAGAATTTAGCTAAGGTACATCTATTAAGTACATGCTAATATTTAGCCATTCCCAAGCAGAAAAGATTAGTTGCTCATGTCTTGCTCAAAGCACACAAAGTTATTTTTTTTGTTTATCCTATATCCTATTCTTTGGGTAGCCCTGTTTTTGTAGGCTATTTCATGGCTGAGGTCCAGTCTTGTGGTTTACCAATATCATCATATCATCATTGCTGCTGTAACTTCTCTTCCAACTTTAATGGCAATTAAACAATTAGAAAAAGACAGATTCTGATCTTCTGACATGTTCCTAATTTTTTCTGGATTACTATTTTAGTACAGAGTAACAAAAGAGTCAATAAGATAAGAAAAACTAAAACAGGCTCATATTTTTAGGGCAGAGACTTAACAAATGAAATTGTTTTGTTATTGTTATGACTGTAGTTGCTGTTTTGTTAGAGGAAGGATTGGCTCCGTTCTTCCTTCTTGTAATTGGATTCAATGAGTACAGCTGCATTATACGAAGGCTGCAGGGCACGCTGATAAAAACATTATTATTTTAGCAGTTATATATTAAAATAAATCTATTAACATGATCTTATCTGTTCTTGCTCTGTTTTAGCTACAGAACATGAAACAAATTTTCAGAAAGGTCATTAGAGATCCAAACCTTTGTTCTTTTTCTAAGCAACTTGACGTTTAAGGAATTATAGACCTTTGCCTACACTGTGAATTTGATTATACTTTAATTATCCTCTAGTGAAGTTAGCAATAGTTATTATACAAAAGTTGTTAAGACAGGTGACAAAAATTGTAGGACCAAGTTCAAACATGAATATTGAGAAGAAGGTTATCAGGCTGGCTTCAGAAATTGCTTTAATTTGCTAGGATTGCCTCCAATCTGGAGAACCAATAACTTCTAGCAATGATAAGTAAAATTTATTTTTCAAGATAATCTCCAGCCATGATTTGTATGCATTTTATCTTGCCGGTTGGATTTGAGGACAGAAGAAAGACAAGAGCTGGAAGACTGATAGGGAATTATTGTATGCCTTTTTTATTTTATAAATACTAGTAAGGAAAAGGCATTTTAAATTATGCTGGTCTTGAATTTCAATGAACAGTTTTCTGAAAGCACCAGTGCTATGATACTTTAAAATTGAAATTGGGTTTCAAGAGAAGTATAGTGATGGAAAGTGAACGTGTATACATGAGGCTTATGGTGGGGGGGGGGGGATGACAACTAAAAAGTCAATACAGACCAGAAATCCCACAATCAAGGCCCCTGGCATTTTTTAATTTTGACAATGAATGTGAAAAATGAGTAGGATTTCAATCATCAGATGAAGTCTTGGCCTTTTTCATTCTTGCAGATACTGAACCAAACAAAGCCAGTATATCTCTTGTTGTGAATATTATCATTATTCTCAGCAATTTCCATTTATTCTACATCCAAATTCTACTTTTGCTTCTACTAATTAAGGAATATGTACAAGTTTTTTACTTATTATTTACTTATACAATTTATATTATAGAATATATACCATCTTTACTACTATTATTTATTTATTTTCCACATTTTTCAACTGCCCATCTTCATCAAAGAGTGACTATATTGTACTATATATACCATACTATATAGATACCAATAAATGTGAACATTTGTGCTCAGGTTGAAATGAGGGGTCCTTGGTGCTCTCTGAGCTTGGTTGTTTTCTTGCAGACATTTCATTACCCAAACTAGGTAACATATCAGTGATTTACTGATAGACATCAAATTGATCTCCATTTATATATAGTAGTTTTAGTGGGGGTATGATTTTCACGTTGGTAGTTCCTTGATTAGGATATTATTTTCAGTTTGATGTTGTCTCCTCGTTATTTTCTGTCTAGCATTAATTCTTGCTTATCTGGATGTTGGGTGCTCTTTTTCTTGGCTCTTTTTGTAACCTTAACTTTTTTTATTGAATCTTTTGACTGGTGTGTAAATATGGTTTATTTTTATGTGTCTATTGATGACTAATTTGTTGAAAGCTAGGTTTCTGGAATTTTCTAGTATTATTGGATTTCACTTGGACTAGGATGCTCACAGCTTTCTAGTTGAAACTGGTTGAATCTGTTCATGTGTTGTAAGATTAAAGAGTTTTCATTGTGTCTTCTGACTTCTAGTTGGTATTCATGGATGTGCTCAGCTAGTCTTCTGCCTGTCTGTCTTCTCTAGTGACTTACAGTACTTATACATATCTTGTATTTTGCCACTGTTTTTTCTTCTTTTTTACTAGCATGCTGCAAACTCAAACACACTGACCAAATTTCAAATTTTTGCAGCACCCATCCCATCACTCACAATATCAGTTGCCTCAGAACCCTCATCGACAGAATAAAGATACTACCACTAATTATCTTTGGCATTTTTTTTCATACTTGCTAAACTCAGAAAAACTACAGATTCTCCAAACGTAGTGCCTTCCAGATTTTTTTGGATTTCAAATCCCATCATCCAAAATGCAATTATTCTGGCAAGGAATAAGGAAAGTTGTAATCCAAGATACGTAAGAGTGAAAATATGGTTCAAGCTACTTTTAAGTCAGATACCATTAAGGTAGCAGAAGACAAATAACTCTTGTTTGCTTGAAGTGAACAATCTAAGTGTTTGGAAAGTAGGTCTTAGAAATCGAAAGGTACAGATATCTTAGTTTGCAACACTGGCCAAAGCTGTTCTTTATCCTGATGCTGCTTCTTACATTACATTCCATATCTGCAATCCTAGTGCTAGTTTCATATATTTGTTTTATAATTATAATGGAAAAGTAAAAAGTATCATTTCAAAATAGTGAATTTTATCTTGATAATTTGCAAGGCTCTTCATTTATAGGCTAACAAATATGAATGTTCAGAAAATTTTATTTACAAGTAAATGATATTAAATAATTTAACCAAAGATCTTATCTGCCTTGCTGCTAAATCCTAACTGGCATTTCATTATCTTGCTTAAAGCTTATCAATATATTTGACTGATTTCCATAACTACAGATTTTGCTTTTGCTGCCATACAAAAACCTTCAAAAGCCTTTGTTTCATAAAATTGGGAAATCTATCTTATCAAATGACAAGTAATATTTATGGCAGACCTTCTTTAACAAGTTTAAAACTATATATCAGGATTTTATTATTTCATCTTTTATTTATGGGAAGGAAAGAGATAGCTAACTTACACATTTGCCAGAACTGAGACATACAATAGCTATGTCTAAGTTAAAGTATTAAACTCTTGCACAGAACAGCTTAACTGAAGAAAGTACAAAATACAGATGAGTTCCTGTTTCAAAATGATCAGTATGCTGTTCATGTATACTTTCTTTTCCTGTGACTTCTATATTCATCCCAGTTTTCTGACCAGTGAATAGTTCTGGCAATTATGTATTTTATTTGAATATTTACAAATAATATGTATTTACAATGCAGTCAACTTTGAAAGGAGTATTGCCTTGGGCCCTACTTACAGACAGTATATGACCAGTAACTGAACACATCCGACTTTGGTTTTATTTTAAGTCTAAAGTGATCATGGACTGAATTGCTAATGATACAGAGAGCCGTCTTGAGAACTATCTTGTAAAAATCAGGACATGCAGCCACCTGCACAGATACTCATATCCACTGCTTCCGCATCAGTTTTTTCCAAAAGCAGCTTCAAAAACCACAAAACAAGTCTTTTACTTCTCTTAAAAGAAACAGACTATGGATGGAAGTGGAGAAGGAAGAAAAATAAATAATTTTAAAATCAAACCAGTATCACATTGATAAATGCAAACTTCTTTTCTTTTTGAATGGCATTTTTTGCTTTACCCCGTAGATATAACCCACATGAGAATTCTCAGTGACCAGTGAAATGAACCACTGAAATGACAAGGACAGCAATTATTCCCATTTCCTTTCATTTTAAGGGTGGCTGCATAGGAAAAGTTTCTGATAAACTATGTCCTCTACCATCATTTTCTGACTCAGTGACAGCTGCTAATATTAGATGAACTGACAATAGAAAAGAACTTGTTTCTCTTTGTGACACTCCTTTGAATAATCATGAAACATGATTACTGGGATTAAAATAAATCCTGGCCCACAGTGCTTTTTTATTTCTTTAAACAAAACAGCAAGAAGACAGTTGACTCATAAGGATCCATGCAGCAGGAATACTCTTTGATAACCAGTTAGTAGTTTTCTGGAACTTGCAAGAATATGATGAAAGGGCAAGAAACTTTGTTGAACTCTTGGCATACTTCTCCCTTTATAATCCAGAGGGTGGGGAATCTGTTATTGCTAGCACAATAAAGCTGAGCTTGTTGAATATCTAGTCTTTTTTAAATTCAGGCTGTTTCAGCATAGAAATGACTGCTCTGTCTGTTTAGAGCTTTTTTTAAAAAAATATTTGTTCCCTTTTGTCTTTGAGATTTTTAAATTAACTCTCAAATAAATTAATTTGCTCCTGCTGAATAGATCTTATAGAAGTTTCTCTGCAAGTCTGGCACACAGAAAGATTTCTAGAAAATTTATGAAGTGTTTTAGATTTTAGATTAAAAACATGGATACATTGTAATACTGAATTCTTAGCCATTATCATTCTACTTGATAATGGTATAACCTACTTATAAGCTAAGGGCATCTTATTATGTTGTAGTATAAGAAATACAGCCTCAGTCTATAAAGTAATTTTATTAAAGCAGGAAAAAAATGTTTATAGAGTTCTTCTTTTTCAATGTCAATCTTTATTTACCAAAGAAAGTGCAACAGAAAAGGTTATTTCTATTTGTATTGTCAAATGCTTACATTATACATAAAAAGTTGGCTCTAAAAGATATCAAATGCTTTTAGTTATGGAATAAATATTCCATGTTGTATTCTGGATTTACTAGGGAAATGAAATATCTATCTTGTTTCGGATAGTTTAAAAAAATGGTGGAGCTCAGGGACTATCTAGTCAGGTGCTTCTTGGTAGTCAAGTTAATTGTATTTCCACTATTAGCAGATAACCTTGAAACTGTAGTTCCTGCAAATATAAATAGCTGTATGCCTTAGTTGTAGAAGCAACTCTGAGTTAAATTACATAGGTCACATGCAGATTTAATCAATCAGTATTTGGTTTCCCCTGGTATATTTCTGCCATTGTTGCCTTCTATGTCTATTTTTATTGACTTACCTTAAAGTGGTATGTCCTTGATGGGATCTTTTTAGGAATATTTTTTTATAGTAGCAACCAGTTTTAGTCCAATTACTAGCAGAGAGATTATGCTACATTTTGGGGAAAAATTTCTGTATCTTATAGAGTTTGTGAAGTAATTGATTGTGTTTCTGCTGTAGCTCTCTAAAATCTCCAAACAGTTATTACATCTGAACTTAAATTTCTTTTAGAATCTTGTTTAAATATTTTGAAATCCAGCTACTTGTAGAATGTATGTAATATTACTTCTTAATAAGCTAAGTAAGAGATTTTATCTTTAAAAGACAACAATATTCATGATTTGATGTTCACAAGACAACATTCTTCATGTCAGCTTTATGGTATCAGAACATAAGTTTCATTTAATAATTTGGCACATTAGACAATTCTGCACAAACTTTCTCCCTCCTACCACCCATGTCTATGTGTAATACACTGTGAATGGTGCTGTTTTCTTCTAGTTGTGGGAGATATCCAGACTATTCCATAGTTTAAGAAAATTATGTACTGATGATTAAATTAAAACATCTTCTCCTTGCATTCTAATTTTACTGCTTCATTTTTCATCATCCAATTATCAAATTTTCTGTTGTAACAAAGGCACTCCTCTATCCTAACTGAAATCTCAGATATGGAATTTATAGTTCTGAGTATCAAGTAAAATATAATAATGTGTACAGCAGCCATTGTTATTGAACTGGTAGTGATATGCTTAGTAAATGTGAACTCTCAAAGATTATCAACAAAAGCACTATATTCCAGTTCATATAGCAAAACACAGTTGGAAACATTTGATAAATTAGTATGCTTTGTATTATATTTAACCCTTTCTGCTATATAGAAACTGGTAAACATTGTTGCATAGCCTGCAATAATTAGACATGGTAAGTTGTCTTCTGTGGTGTGTATGTATATAAGTCATTCCTTTATTCATATATTTTTTTTGTTTCCAAAACTCAAAAATTTGAAGCAACACATGGAGTAACAATGCAACATCCTCTCTTATGTAATTCTTTTTCTCTTATACTGTCATACTGAAACTTCAACTGTTTCCTAAAATTAAAAAATAAGGTCCAGATCACATATTATGTGGAAACATGTTAGCTACATGCTGATGAACTGTCTTTTTCACATCTACCTATCAATTGGTACAGTTGTTAAAAAGGACATGTTCTCTGAAATTTTCCCATGCTTTCCCTGAGGCTACCAATGAAATCATGCAAAGTGTAACAATACCAGTGCCAGATTTAGGTATAAACTAAACAAGCTATAGTTGAGAGCCTCAAAATCTGTGAAGCCTCACAAAATTTCAGAATAACAGAATATTGATTTTACAAATGAGTGCATTACTACTTAAATTAAAAGTAAAAGTGATCCCAATTACTTATTTTGAAGGTATTTTGTGTATGTAGGAGTTTTTTTGTGCATATATTAATGTATATAAAAATCATTTTAAAAGAAGTAAATATTGTTTCCAGGTTATGCTTTATTCTAATTTATGAGGGTGATCAAACCAGCCAAATGAAAATATCAGTATTTATAGTATTTATTTACAATATTTATAATCAGTAAATGTATTCATTTGAAAATGAATTTTATTTTTCACTTTAAATACTTTGCTATTAAATAACTAAAATGCTTCTCCAAATCTGAATCCATCACTGACAATGACATCATATCATATGTAAATGCCTTAGCTAATACATACTTAGAATTTTATCCAATATGATAAAAAAGAGAATAGTATACTCACATGTGTTCCTATAAGTTTGCGATATTATTTTATTTTTTTAAAAAACTGTATTTATTTATGTATTATGTTCTAGTTCCTTGAAAAAGTAGGAAATTAAACAATGAGCTCATCATATTAAAATATTTAAAATTTGGATTTCCGGTTTGTCGGCTTTGCGAGCGGTAGGGATTCGCGAGCTGCGCGATCCCTGCCCCGCTAGCCGCTTTTGGGGCTCCGATCCGAAAGGCTGCGGAGCAAGGCTGCCTGCAGGGGCAGCTGAAGGTAGAGGGATCCGGAAAAGGGTTTGGGAGTGTTGCAGACCCCTCCCTGGCCGGCAGAACCCCTTTTACCAAGACGGCATAGCGGCGGTCCGTAATGGCCGCCACAAAGAAGCCGGCAGCTGGGCAAGTATGCGCAGGAGGAAGAGGAGAAAGTTTTTAAAAGTGAAAGTCTTCTTGGTCGGTCCAGGACTCTGAGATATATTTAATTTAATTCCTGGAAGTGATGGCTTTTTGGATGATTCTTTCCACAAGAGAAAGTAAGCGGCAATTCTGAGGTGCTGAAAGGAAAGTTTACTCTCCTCCCACGGAATTAACAAACGGATATTGAGAAACCTGTTTTTTTTCAGGTTAAAGTAGCTTTATGGGATAAGTCGGAAGGGAGAGGACAAAAAATATATTTATCTGGTTGGATTTTGTTGGAGGAGATGCCTTAAGGATTTGGAGACAGAAATAAAATTTGAATAAGGCTTCAAAACACAGATTTGGATTTTCTTTTTCCTTTGTCTGATACTACCCCTGGAAGAGAAAGAGGAAATTTTGGCTTGGCTTGGATTGATTGAGGATTGTGGACTTTGGGATTGTCTTATTTTCTTTTGGAATATTTTGGTTGGAGTGAGAGGAAAGAGGGAAAAAAAGAAAAGAAAAGATTTATAATGGCTTTTTCTCCTTTGAGGAACTGAGGGATGAATATGAGCAAACAAAAGCAGCCTGTAAAGATGGTATGGAAAAAGCTTTTCTATTTTTAGAAATGGCGCTGGTTAACTATGAACAGACAATGCGACAGATGGAACAACAACAAGAAGGCGAAGACACCATCTTTAATGAATCCCAAAATTTATCTAAGAAAGAAGGAAGGAAGAAAGCGAGGAAAATGAAGGACTTAAGATCTAAAAAACATTTAAGAAAGAGAAAAATATGATGCAAAATAAATACAATGATAACAAACAAGAGAAAAAGGGGAATACAACAGAGAAGGGATGTCAGCAAGACAGAGGTTAGAAGAAGGGGGTAGGAAGATCTGGTGGGGGAAGAAAGAAAGGGGAAAGGCGGAGAAAAGCCACAAAGTTTTAAAATTGGATGGGAAAAGAGGAATCTTTTTAGGGATAAAGGGTGAAGTATAAATTTTCTTAAAAGATTTTGCAAGGTACATAAGACGGTATTGTAATATTTGTATTAGAAATAGAAAATTAGAATGGCTTAAGAGTTAATAAGAAATTAAAATGTTGAAATGTTTAATAATGATTGATTTTTAAAACGTAATAAAATATTGAAGGAAAGGCAATGAGAATGCTATAAGATTTATTATTTAGATTTATTATTCAACTACGTATTTAGGAGGATACTATGTATTTAAACATTTTCGATTTATTACTCTGTTTTTATTGTTATTAAAAGTAAAAATTAATAGATAGAATGTACCAAGCAGAATCAGATTGGGTATTAGGTGTTATTTTAAATGTTAATCTAATATTTAGGGAGATGATAGAAAGGCATCATACTCTGATTAGAGATTTCAGGAGAATTTTTTTTTTTCCCATTATAAGGAATGAGATAGAGGGATAATAAAGGATGGGCAAAAGATACAAATATAATGATTTAAATTAAGATGGATTGAATAAGATAGAATTATGAAGAGTGAAATGTGTGGAGAAGTATATATAGAAGATACAAGATGATCATGAATATAATTAAAGCCCATATAAAGAGAGGTACCAGGGGCCAAGTTACTTTACTAAAAGATTTTTTATATGTTTGTTTGTGTCTGTTTATGTTTTTGAGAAGTATTGGTGAAACCTTCTAGAAACACAGAAAGAGAATGACGATAATCAAGTCAGAAAGAAATAGAGGACAAGAGATGTTTTTATGCTTATTTAGAAATGGTTTAAAATAGAACTGTATTGTATAAGATAAGGTTTATCTGACTTGTAAAATTTATAATGGAAAAAGGTTCAAATATGTAATGGTTGATGATGATTTGTTTGTTTTTGAAATTAATAAAACTTGTTTTTTTAAAAAAAAAATATTTAAAATTTGCATTTTAATTCTAATGTAATGTTTTTTAATTAAAAGTGAAAGGACCCATGATATATGATCCACATGTTTAATTTGTATAACTGTAAAATTATTGAAATATATCTGTCTTGCCAAGTTATAATGAATTCCTTGTGCCCTGTTTTTATGTCTATTAATACAATTTCCACAAATTATTTATAGTACAATCAGAAGTGTTCACAGTTATCTGAATCTATGTCAGAACAATAGTATGCACATGTAATGTTATTATGCAAATCCAACCCTACATACTTGGTTAGATAGGATTATCAACAAATATTCTCCATCTATCAATTTGATTTTCCAAAATGGCTGTGCAAAGAATATATGAAGAATATTGGATGTGCTACTTGCCAGATCTGAATGAAAAAGATGCTTTGGAGTAGATATGGACAAGTTCCAATGCCCTCCTAATTAAAATGTATGCTTTCTTGAGCTTGTGCAATTATCATGTGAGTCCAAGAAAATATGCAGCTTCTTTAAGAAGATGCCAACAAACATATATGTATGGAAAGAAAAGCAGTCCTACCAACAGTAATGAAGATGCAACAACTACAATAAATATGAATCGTGGATACTTAGAACTTACAAGAATTGGTTGTTGTCAATCTGAAATATAAGTTTCTATCTTGAAATGTTATTATTTCTGTCAGTGTTTTTAGGAGAGAAAGGGCAGAGAAATAAGCCATATAATAATTAATTGTAAACAAATGTTGTAATGCAAGTATGTAGGGTTGGATTTGCATAATGACATTACACGTGCATGCTATCGTTCTGACATAACTTCAGATAACTGTGGACCCTTCTGATTCTACTATAAATAGCTTGTGGAAATTGTATTAACACACATAAAAACAATGCACAAGGAATTCATTATAACTTGGCAAGACAAATGTATTTCAATAATTTTACAATTATACAATTTAAACATGTGGATCATGGGTCCTTTCAAACTTTTAATTTAAAAACATTACACTAGAATTAAAATGCAAATTTTAAATATTTTAATATGATGAGCTCATTGTTTAATTTCAGTCATTTCCAGGAATATGGAAGTTCTTAGTAAAAATGTTCACAATGATGCCTTAATTAAAAGTGGGTATTTTAAAACATTTAAAAAGTAGAGTCAATTACATGAAATGTGTGGAATTATTTTTGCTATTAAAATGTTAGCTTATTTCTAGATATGTAACTGAGCACTATAAACAGGTATTATAGATAGGTATTTCTTTCAATGTAACCTTGAGTTGTATTAAGATGTTGAACTGTCAAAACTCATTACGTAGAGGAATAAAATGAAAATGGAAAGTAGTGTTGCAACAAACATTTATAACACAAAGGTCCTGCTTTCCTTTGCACATTATGTCAAAATATGACAGTCATATTGTTTCCTGGGGAGTTTATTTAAACTTTCGATTTAAAAAATGAATATGCAGCAATGACTCCTTTTTTCAGCATTGCACAACAAGTCACTGTCTAAATTTGGAACTCACAAGTTTTCCCTTGGCATACAGCAAGAAGCTGTTTTACCCAAGTGGAAATACTACTATTTTTAAGTGACATGTTATATTTTTATTTGCAGTAAAACATTACGGGAATAACAGTGTCAAGCTCAATTGAACAACCTCCACATCTGTTTTTTTACTTTTATGTAAACACACATACACTTCCCTTCAGTGGTGGGATTCAATTTTTTTTACTACTGGTTCTGTGGGCATGGCTTGGTGGGCGTGGCAGGGGAAGGATACTGTAAAATCTCCAGTCAGAGGTGGTATTTGCCAGTTCTCTGAACTACTCAAAATTTCTGCTACCAATTTTCCAGAACTGATCACAACCTGCTGAATACCACCTCTGCTTCCCTTACATTGCAGACTTTAAAGATAGTAAGCACTAAGAATTAGGAATATCATATTGTTTTAGATCTCAATTTTTTTGTCTGTTTTCCCTGTTTAAATAGCAGAAGCTTCCCCAGTTATTATGACTCCAGCATCAATATTCCAGTTGTGATATGGAGAAAAATGCAGGAATGCTGTAGGCCAGAGCTGTCAAACTTGTGGTCTGCAGGTCAGATGCATCATGTGCTTGCCACACTCACAACCTGGTTTAACAAAGGTGGGGGGAAAGTCGCGATATATACAGCCCCAATATTCTTAGTCCCTTTCTCTGTTGCTGCTGCTATTCAGAACCACAATTTTCTATATTTATATATTTTACAAAATATAGTTCATATGAGCTTTGTGCTCACAAGTAAATTCACTTTTTCCCTTCAGTTTGGACAACTGAAAAAAAAAAAAACACCAAATAAAATGGGAAGAACAATTTCTTAGACAGCCAGACCTTCAGCTGTAGAAGATTTTGAAGATTGTCATTTGCACTTGCAAACAAACTTAACAACTAAGCAGGCCTAGAGCAACAGTGTAATATGGCAGTATTATAACTGGCCAGGAAGAACACAGGCTGTTGCATTTTGTGTCAGCTGACAAGGGCATGAATGACTGATTTTTGTGTATCCTATATTAGACAAGGTTGCAATTGGTATACCAGCTGAAGTTAGACATAGTCTGCTCTAGTCATATCTTCCACTTGTTCTTAAAGCAGAAGCCATGAGTTCAGAAGGAGTTCAAGACTGAGGGAGATCTTTCTTTGGGACAACCAAGGTGCTTTTTCAGGAGGATACGAACTTTCTTGTTTTGTTTTGTGTTTTGTTTTTTTGAAGATATTTTGCCTCTTATCCAAGACGCTTCTTCAACAGGATCATGGGGAATGGAAGGATTTATATTACTTGCAGGCAGCTGGTCATTTCCATCCTTTTAGAGGGTCATTGAAGCACTTGGAGGTTTAGCTGTCTCCTCAGGGTCACCTGAGTGGTATTTCTCTGTACTCTGCAATTTAAACAGGTGCAGCACTACTCAGGTGATCCTGAGAACACAGATAAACTCCACGTCCCACTTCCCCTTGAATCTATGGTGTAAATGTAGAGCTGTATATTATTGATGACACCTCATTCCAACTAGTGCTCTTCCAGAAGCCTCATTCCAACTAGTGCTCTTCATGTTTACGTTAAATAGGATGGAGAAGGGACTGATTTATGGGTTGCCCAAGGGCTTATTATCCAACAAATCACATTTGAAGATGTCTGCAACTACTGTGATGCAATGCCTGCCTTTGTACTTGTCCTAATATTGAGTGGTCAGTTACACTGAAGGCTGTCAAAAGATCCAGCAGGACAAGGATGATCACAATCTCTCCACCCAATTCTATCAGAGTTTCCATCTCTTATTCAGGCTTGATTGCAAACTGAAAAGTTTACTTTGTGAGGCATCTAAGTAAACTGAGTGGTATGCATGAATATAAGAAATGGAAATTGCTTTGTTTCTTGTTTACTAGGCTTTATGCTCCTATTCATAATGACTATTGTTGTAGTGATTTATTTATAAATATGGTTTCTAGTAGCTTAATGAAATAAACACAGATGATAGAACATTCTCTCTAATGTTTCTTGAACATCAGGGCAATAATTCCAGATATTTTTAATGCAGCAGACCCCTGTCCAACATCATTTTCTTATAATTTAAGTCACAAGTGATGCAGAAAGGAGAAAACTAAAAGCAATTTGTAATTTATGAGTTTTAAATATTAAAGACTTAACTTTATCAAGAAGCAAGTTCCCACATCAGCTGGGCCAATCCAAAATTCCTTTAATGTATGAGGCATTCCCAGAGGTGAAGGAAAGTCAGTAATAGGAGAAGCTTTTACACGTTTCTAACCTCTCTGTGGGAACAATATTTTCTTAATGAAATATGAAAAATGATAATTGATCCTGCTTCTCCTTATCCCTAAACAGCATTCTCCACCCTGGTGAACTTTAGATGATTTCAGCTACTCCAAATTCCAAACTGGTTACTGGCCAGTTGGAATTTATATTTTTTGAGTCTTATTGAGACTCTTTTGAGTCCCCACCAACCTGGTTTGCATCCTGAACAGAGCAAACAAGGACAAAGTGAAATCCTTTAATATGGAAATAGAACTCTATATTATTTGTTTTACTCTGTTTTCTTTAGAACAATTTGGACTTACCATCTCCAGCTATTTGATGACTATTTGTTTTATAAATACTGTATATAAAATTATACAGGTGCTACTATGCAGATTTTCTCCATGTTGATCTAGCTTTAACCTGTTCTCCCTTCAGATCTCCTGAGTGTACTCATCACCACTAACTCACTTACAATGTGAGTTTCTTCCACCTTTCCTAGCATTAGACTCTTTTCTGGAGAGCTAGGGTCTTTGGATGATGTATCTAAAGATAACTTGACCCTGGTCATTTGTGCCTATAATAGGTTTTTTATTATTATTATTATTTATTAATCACATTTTAAAACTGCTCATCTTCCTCATAGAGGGACTTTGGGTACTGTTCAATAAAATATTTAAAAAATAGTATATAAAATTTCAAAAATCAAGTGATGTTAAAATTTTAATTTAAAATGTGGCTAAGGTTTTCAGGATACTAACCAGTCCCATGATTCCCTGTGCCCCAGGCAAGGCTGAAGACCCATGTTTTCACACCTTTGTGGAAGGCCAAATTATGTTATGTTATGTTAATTATACTATACTATATTAATTATATTATTTGTGTATTTGTGTGATGATGATGATGATCATCATCATCATCATTCAAACAAAGCAGTCAAAATTTCACTACTGCTTTAACATGCTTTCTGAAAGCAAGGGGCAATGAACTTCCTGTCCCTCCAGGAGAAAGTTATTCCATATAGTGGGGGTCACCACTGAGAAAACCTGTGGCATGGGCCCTATCCTGTTAAACTCATGAGTCTTTCAATAGGCCTTCCTTGACATCCTAATTAGATGAACAGATTCCTGTAACTATTCCTAATCATAATTAATATGAATTATTTCAAGATCTCAATAAATTTATTCCAAATGTACTTCTCTATATATAGCAAATACAAAACTATACTATGCAGAATGGTGTTTCATTTCTGTGACATATTTCCATCATGATTAGTTTATACGCTACAAATTGTTTACTCCTCCTAGTGTCTACCTCAAGGTCAAATTCAAGTTTAATCATGGGTATCTTAAACTCCAATGCTCTGTTCTAACCCAGTGGTCACAGAAAAAAGCCAAACAATCATTTGGAAGAGGTTGGGGGAGCAAGCAGACAATTTTAATGCAAGAAAAGTTCCATGTTGTGATAGTTGATGATGGATGTGTGGATGATAGATAGATGGATAGATAGACAGACAGATGATAGAATAATAGTTTTCAAATGTTTGCATGTTATATAAATTTCTTCTACTAAAGCTATAGAAAATTGTTTATTTAAAAATTGCATTTAGTTTACCCAAGCAAAATTATTAAAAATTCTGTGATTTGTCTCTCAGTGCAGAGCTTACATTATTGAAAATCCTTTTCAAATGTCCTTAAATAGATCTATTGAGTCAAACATGCTATTTTATGGATATTATACTGTTATGGTTTTTGAAGTATTTATACAGAGAGAGGCTAAATTATATCTTAATGTACTGTTGGCTCTCTGTATTTTTGAATCTTACAATTTTATTGTAAAGTACATCATTAAAACATTAAAATACAATTTAGCTATCCTTTTACTCTGTAGTGTCTAGGGAAGAGTTTTGTACTCAAGGCCCGTTATTTTTCTACTGCTTATCAATCTGACCTATCTTAAAAACAAAATCAGAGAACAATTTGAATGAGAATAATTTTAAAAGTATTACCAGAACTGTGAAAACTATTTCCAACTCTTAATTTTTTTATCAGATAAAATATGTATTCCATGAAATGGCTGGAGGAGTGTAGACTTTGTCTTGTTGCGAAAACAGAAGCAGATGGAACAACAAATACAAAATTACACTGATGAAATTAGGGAAGGTTTAGGAACAGACACAATGTCCAAACCCTAAGGCAAGTTGTTTAGCTTGGACATCACAGGGTTCTGTGCCAGAAGAGAAACTCGTATTCTCCAGCAAAGCAATGAGTTTATCTAGGTATATCATTCAGAAATGGAGTGCTGGCTCACTGCACCATTTTACCTCAAAGATATCTATTACTCAAGTTTTCATTAAAGTGAAACTGAGGTGGGTTGCACTTTCGTCGACAGGGAGTTTGCTGGTCGTGAGCATGTACTGTTTAAATAATTTCAGTTGAAATAATTGAATAATTTCAACTGAAATTATTTTCTATAAAATATCCCAAAACAGTTATTTGCATCTATCTTCACTATTTCTGGACTGTTGTATTGTTCCTGATCTTCACTCTCAGAATCCTGTCTATTTTTGTCTCATAATCTTTTTAAAAGCTTGCAAAAGATTCTTTATGCTCCTGATTGATTCTTTAAGGTTTTATTTTCTCAGGCTTTGATCCTCTTTGCCTTTACTTGGATTGACAGTTTCAGTTTAATTATCAAATCAGAACTTTTTGGAGATGAGAGCTCTCCTGACCCATTTCAGTATTTTGGTCATGCTGCCTATTGCCAGTATCATCTTAAATAATAGGGCTACAAGGAATCTTGGATATCTAGTCCAATCCATTTCCCAAGGCAGGAGACATTGAACCATCTCAAAAGATGTTGTCCAGTCTTTTCTTGAAAACCTCCAGCAACAGAACACCCACAACTCTGTGAGGCAAGCTGTTCCACTAATTAATTGTTCTCATTGTCAGGAAATTTTTCCTTAGTTCCAAGTTGGATTTCTCTTTGAAGAGCTTTTACCCATTGCTGCATGTCCTACAATCAGGTGCTTTGGAGAATAAATTGATCTCTTTTTTGTGAAAAACCCTCCTACAATTAATCCCTCTTTGACTAAGTATAAACTACAGTGTATGCTTAATAATTTGATCCTTCGTGGACTGTTCAAATGATACTATGAGCACTTTTGTGATTTAAATGGTTGAATACAAAGATATACTTTAAATTTTGGAGTCTGGGACTGAATATATTTTTTCCAGCTCTTTACAATATTAAATGTTCTTTATTTTGAGGTGAAGACAAATAAAATTTAAGTTTAATGTCTGACAAAGAATTTATAAATGCAACTCCTTCCCCATCTAGACATTTACAAACACATCAATGAAAATAACTTATTAGTCATAAAAATACGATTAGCTGCAAGTCCATAATAAATTGTTTTACTATGGATTCATTTCAAATTTTATTGAAATACAATATTTATATGCTCTCTTCCTCATTCAAAAAACTGTAATTTAGTAAACATCCAACAGTTAATCTCTTTTTGAAACAACCCCTTATTCTTTGAACATATGATGGAGCTGAATAAACTGATATCACAATCAGTTGTTAGCTCTTCCAGATAAACCTGACAGGAAACATGACTAGATAAATCTACTTCATTGTAAGGATACATTAACAGAATTGTTCAAATCATATTTTCACAGCCACATACAATGAAAATTCCAGTCCCAATTAGCACTGTTAGGACTAGCTACAATCCATTTTAAGATGGATTTTTGATGCGTTAATGTCATCTTTGTACTGTAGTTGAATTTCTGTGTCAAGAATTACTGACAGTACTACAGAGATTGAAAGCCATTGGCCTACAAAATACCAGATGTTGTGATATAAAACTCTCAGCATCTTTTAATTAAGGATATTAATACAAGGGATTATTAATTGAGGCTTATTGAAGCATTCAAGAAAAAAATGACTTGTCTGGGTTGCTTACCTGGTTGTATGAATTTATTGAACATGATTCTGGTAGTGATGCTGCCTTTATTCATATGAAGAAAAGCATCATAAACCTATTCCTAGGGAGATTAAAAATTTAACTCACCTTTTTCTATAATCAGGTTGTAATGATAGTATTTCAGTAGTAGTATGTTAACTCTTTATTGCAATTTGGTATAGTTGTTAAGGCATCAAGTTAGACCCTTGGTGTTAGACCCTGAAGGACAAAGCTAGCTTGGTAACCTTAATCCAGTCATTCTTTCTCAGCCCTAGGAAGAATGCAATGACATACTATTTCTGAAAAAACTTACCAAGAAAACTAGAGTTTATTCCTGGCAATCAACAAGAACTTTAAAGGCCCTAGCAATCAGCACCAAAAAAGCCTTTTTTATTATTCAGCAAATATAGACTTCTCTCACTTTATGCTAGGGATACATTTCTCAACAAACTCTCATAAAACAAATTCACATAAAGCAAGATATTGAGCCAGTGGAAAAGGGGGGTTACAGTGTACGGTGTCAAATTTTGTAACTCAAATGCATTGACAAATTTGCTCATAATTGTTCAGAGTTGTATTATTATGCACCGTTACTTAGATATGTTTTATTCCTTGTCTGTGGTCTATGTACAATGAATGCATTTTCTCCATCTTTTTTACAACTAGAATTCTAATTTGCATGGTTTCCATGACCTACAAAGAGGTCATGGAAACATGTTATGTTATGAATGCATAACAGTGCTACCAATTATTAACATTCTTTGTTATATTGCAGGTGGTTTTAACCTATCTTAAGATTCGGCTCCTTTATCTGCTACAACTCAATATAATATGTCCAACTTGATTTCCAGTATTAAATTTCCTTGTCAATTGGGATAAGGGTATTGATCAATACTCTTTATGCCTGGGTTGACCACTTTTAATAGTAATAGCATGAAAGTACAGTAAGAGAGAGATAGCACACATGGCTAGAACCACACTTCAGCACAATGGTAAATGCAGGAATGAGGGCAGAAAGCAGTTTTGGTATGTTTCTAGACCTAGAAATATGATATCAGCAAACTGATATATTGACACAAACATAAGTCATTTTTTTCCATAAAAATAAATTCTTACATGAAAAGTCAATCACATTATAGCAAATTTGCATCAGCTGAACTACTGGGAAAACAACTCAGTTTGAATTATTTGCAAGTTATCTGGTCAATCAAGAATTCCATTAATGCTTTCAGAAATTCTGATGATCTTGGAAACTACCTAGTTCTAAACTCTGCTCAGTGTAGGATTTTACTGCTATAAGTAAACATTCAATATTCAGCAAATATTTAAAAGCCGAATTGTTGTATCTGAGGACTAAAGAGTCTATAGATCAAAACAGGGCCAAGGTTACTTTTGCAAAGAAATGTTTTAACTTACTGGCTTTGTTAAACTTTGTCATACTGGCTTTGTTAAACTGGAAGCTAACCATTTCTGCAATAGTTCCCCATACTATACAATTCTGATATCAATAGATGTAGCATCAATCACCAAGCATTCATGGGATGCCTACTATAGCAGAAACCAATGCCTATTATAGGCATTTGTATTCAGGTAGAGAGCCAATGGAATGAGAATATGGGAACCTGAATTAATTGTCCACTAACTTTATTTGGGTACAGCTTTGATTATAGAGGAAGTTAGCTGTACTGTTCCCCTGACATGTATGCTTTGTCACATTTTCAGTTTTGCTTTACTGAGGATTCTATTCCATTTGGAAAAACTTTCTGCTCTTAGGAAATTTTAGACAAGATATGAATGCCTCATACATGTGCTAGAAAGAAAAGAGTTAAAGTATCAGGTACCTAATACAATCTTTTGTTAAGCATTTTAACATTAGAGTAAGGATTTATTCAGTGCTCCCTCACTGTCTCTCACTCTGCCTGCTCTCCCTTTTGTCTTTATTCCCAGACATACAGGTAGACCTTGACTTACAAAAAACCGGATTGTATGCCGTTCTTGCCGGATGGGAAGTTCATTGTTTGACATTAAAACACCTTGAAACCTGCTTTCTGCTGTTGTATGGTGGTTTGTGTGCAAATCTGCAAGAAGACCAGCTGAGAGGTAGCAAGAAAAGTTGTAAAATGGGGGCAAAACTCACCTAACCAATGTCTCACTTAGCAATATAAATTTTGAGCTCAATTGTGGTTGCAAGTTGAGGACTACCTGTACATGTGCAGAACATGTTTTAAATTTGATGTAGTTAGCAATTGTAGGTTGTTCCAATTCTTATAAATTAATCTCCTTTCTGTTATAATGGCAAATTCACCAAAACTTGCTCAGGTTAGATTCCCATTTCAGGAACATTCATATTCACATGCTGAATTAGTATTATACAGTAGTATTATTTAAGTGGATTAATATAAACATATCCATATTTATAGTTAGAGACTTAGTCCTTCTTAAGTGTGTGAGGACTGTATTCTATAATGACCAAAAAATGATTCAGACCGCACTGAAGAATAAAAAGTGAAATTAAAGCACCAGGCTTGAAGCCAGGACTGTGAGTTCTAGTCCCACCATAAATATGAAAAACAAAGGGGATGACTTTGAGCCAGTCATTCTCTGTTGTGTGGAAAAAAAGAGAAGAAAGGAGTATTGGTTATGTTTGCCACCTTGAATTATTTATCAAAATAGTAAAAGCAGGATTTTAAAAAAATCAATAAAGTTTGAAAGTTGTTCAAGTGTCAAGATACCAAGTAGCAAAAAGTATTTCTAGGACCAAGTGAATTGATGTTTTGATATAAAGATTACACTGCTGGGATGAATAATAGTAAACACCTTCTGTTGTGAATCTTTTCCATTTGCTTTATAGTGCATGAAATATTTACGCTAAGGGAATATAATAATAAAAATTCCACATATCTCTCTATTCTATGTCATCCGAGAGTCACCATTATCAAAACAACTAAAGATAGCATAGCATTAGCTGGCAAAACATAAAGCTCTACCGCGATTGTTAAAAGGAAAAATCCAGAACTTACTCAGAGAACATCAAAGGTCCTCTGTGTTTCATTCCTGCCATTGCATGGCTGTCTGGATTTCTTCAGTCCAGATCTGTTAAATCTTGGATTTTTATAAGAATATTTAGATTACAGCAAGAATAATTTTCTTAAGAGATTCTATTTTCCCCTTTCTTTCCAATTTATTAACATTATAGTACAGATTATATTAAAATATCATATGTTAAAGGTATTTTGGATCTGACATAAAATGCAACTCAGGAGACATTACAATGTTAGACGTAGTTGGTGGCATAGAGGTATAGAAAACTGTAAATATTTCCTGCCATGTAATGATTGTCCAGATTTTTACACTTCAAAACTGGTAGCACTTTTCTGTTTATCCCAAGACTGTTGAATCCTAATACAAGTATCCCATTGGCCAAAAGAGAACAGCAATCCTAGAATGCAATTTTTAGATTTCATTGGACAATTGTTCCTACTACAGCAGGGGTAGTCAATCTTTTTATACCTACTGCCCACTTTTGTATTTCTGTTAGTAGTAAAGTTTTCTCTAACCACCCACCAGTTCCACAGTAATGGTGATTTATAAAGTAGGGGACAAAACCCCTACCGCCCACCATGAAAGCTGGAACGCCCACTAGTGGGCGGTAGGGACCAGGTTGACTACCACTGTACTACAGCCTTGACATCTATGGGAAAGGGTTTGTGTGACTGCAGCCATAAAGGATTGGAAGTTGGGGTAGAACAGAGATGGGACTTAGGACCGAATAGGAAACAAAAGGCAGAATTTCATCTCTTTCTATTTTTCACTGGCATGAATATAGTACCAAATTGAGGAGTATATCCAAATCAATTAGAACCAATGTTTACTATTTAAACTTGCTTTGTCATGGAACACCAGTTATGGAATTATTGTTTACCTCAGAGAGAAGGCAGAGGCAGAATGAATGCCATTTCTGGAGGCATTTTTTATTTCCAATAATTGTATAACCTCCCTTATTCAGAACCCTTCACCATGTTAGCATTAGAGGAGGCTCCTCTCTTTCCACTTTTCGTCATTTACACCTATACCACAACTCCAGTACACTGAATCTCCAAGACTGTCCGAATCATCTTGAGATGATCATCTATTCTATTCTGCTTCCCCAAACAGCTATAATGTATATCCTCTAGATAATGGGCATATATACATGGGTGCATGAAAATATTCATTCAAATGGAGGCAAGTGAGAAATAATGTACATATATAGCTTGAAACCTGTAAGAAAGCAGTTGTGCTATAATGTGATTTATATTGCCAAGGCTTATGAAATTGAACAATACGTGGATGAATCACATATTGTTTTAACTATATCTTTGTAACTTTTCATTTAGGCTGGATTGAATTCAACTTGCTAAACCAAAATTTGAATAAGCCACATAATGTATTAGTGTAATGTGTGAACCTAGCAGGAACATTTATATAAATAATGATGGAATTTTGGCTGCAACTCATACCAGCCTACCATCCTTATCTCAATATAATTTATTCCAAGCCAGTTGGCATACATAGGGCTGAACTTCATTTACTTATATTACTGGCATGCCCAAATGTCTGAGCGAGGCATTTAATCAGCCACTAAATTATAGAAGAGACTAATATTCTAAAATCAGTTACTGTACAGAAGAGTCCAAATCATCATACATTAAGCTAAATATATGTACAACATTCTTCTTGATGAGTTTCAAAGTATTCTATTATCAGTGAGGAAGAGGGGAAAGTCACATACAAAGCCAAATCTATTGGAAAATATTATGTGCAGAATTATATGGGGGTGTAAAGGTGGGAAATAATAAAATACGGATTGTAAGTGAAAGGTAGCATGTTATCTTGATCCTGGCTTAATATGTGAGAACCCAGACATTAAATCACCATTGAGTGCTGTAGCTGTATTCATATTACACAATGAACATAAATTAGTCACAGAAATTTTAGTCTAGTACATTGACCAACCAGTTTATGTAGTTAATTTATGATTCATTGCATTGTGTAAGCCCTCTTCCCAAACTGGACAGTTATGGGTGAGATTCAGACCATGGTCAAACCATTCTTTATTCAATAAACCTTTGTTAGGCAAGCATGACTCAATGTGTTGTGTAACATGTCATGCAACAGATATAAGATTAATGGGGGGATAAATTTTTATGAAACGGAGTTATGTTGGCATTCTAGCTAATATACAGAAACATGGACTGCTAGTTCTGCAAAATGCTAGAGTTATGGGTTTGCAGACTGTAATATGTTGCTGAAATAAAAAAAAAAAACACCCTACAGCAGGATAAATCAACATTCATTCATTCAGCTACCTTCATGAAAAGTTGGGATGGCATCAAGATGATGACAATTGTGTCATACAGTTAAGACTACAGTAAAGTATTCTTGCACCTCATCGTTACACAAAAAGAAGTTGCATCATTGTATTGTGACATCATTCCCATGCATACAGAGCAGATCTACCCAATTTTATTCATACAATGGAAGTAATCATATCAGGGAAAAAGGTAGTACACCATATCCTGAGTTGTTTAACATAACCATGGACTTTATTGTGAAAACCCAGTTCCATTGATTTGTTTATGGTATTAGACCAACGCGCAATGTTTGGTGAACACAGCCTCAGAGCCGTGTATATCTCCCTGCTCTGCCCACCTTTAATTTAGCCACCATACTTTCCTAGCCTCTTATCATCCAAATCCAGAACACCGTCTTTGAAAGGGAACCAAGGTAGGAATACACAGCGCTGTTGTCTGCTCCGTTACATCGCGGAGGTCGATTCAAGCCTATTATATGCAAGGAATAGCATCCCCCGCCCCGCCCCCTACCCATTTCAGGATGGACCGAGCCATTCAGAGGGAAGAATGGGGGACAAAGCGGAGGGAAAAGGAAGACAAAGCCAGCGAAAGAAGGAAGAGTCTGTGAAAAATTCAAAGGCGAGCCGCGAGCTCTGCTTCTTGCTGCCTTCCGGGCCATCCTGGAAAGGCCGCCCATACAGAGACAGCACCCTGCCCGCCGTTCTTCAACTCCCCCCACGCGTTCGGAAGAAGTGGGAAGGACGGAGCTCGGCGCCGCTTGTGGCTGCGGTGGCAGCAATTCGGCCGTGGGAGAGTTTTCATTCAATGTGCGGAGGAAGCCCGGGGGCGCGTGCACCGCGTCGCCTTCGCGAAGCCCTGCAATTTCTCTCTGGTGCCTTCGCCAACCGAAGCGTTGGCTCCCATGGCTTTCTCGGCAAGACCGCGTTTCTTCGCCTAGGGTTTGCTATCTCGGAGGAGGCGACCGAAGCAGGGCGCCAGGTAAGTCTGGCTGTGCTCGGAGCGAGGGAATGTGGCCGCCCAGGGCTTCTGGACGGGTGGTCGTGGCGGAAGGACACACAGACAGCAGAGCCTAGACATCGGGAAGGGGGAACGCTCCCTTTGCCCGGAGCCTCGTCTCTCAGCTGCTAGGCGGCGGCTCTGCCTTTTTCACTTCTCTCCTCATCTCGGGTTATCCACGACTGGAATGCCGGTGCCCGCTTCGTAGCGCTAAGTTAGTGCGCCTGAGCAAACGCTGCCTCGCCGCCGTCGTAACTAGCAGCTGAAGCCCGTTTTAGAGGCGGCCAGGGTCGGCTTACGCTACATACGCGCCGCTCACTACACCTGGATTGTTGGTCCTCCTCCCTGCGGGTTGTTTCGTTGTGTTTTTGTGGTAGCTTTGGGAGGGAGTCGCTTGGATCGCGAGCGCAGAAGCAGGAGAGGGAAGTTTAACGTGCGCCTGCTCAGGAAACCGAGAATCGGGTTGGTACAGGATTGCTGAGAAAGAGAGAGTGAGGGGGAGGCCGGGTTATTCGCTCTTTCATTATTGGCGCGCGCGCATATGTGTGTTTGTGTATATGTGTGTGTGCGCGTGTATCTATCTGGGTGCAGCGTTTCATTTTAGACTTGTAGAAATGGAAGCAATTCCGGGAGAATAGGAAGTTCGCCTTCGTTAAGGCCGTTGCTCTACCTGCGAAGTGCGGTAGAGCCTCGGGGCTGCCTTTCCAGAATCTCCACTTTTTGAAGAAAAGACGCGGTTTTGTACATTCTTTGGAATGATTGAATTCAATGATTGAATCTGGAGATTCTTAGTCATCCAGGACATGGTTGTCCCAAAGGTGTTTTTTTTTTCCCCAAGTGGCCCCAACGACTCTCTAAAAGAATGCAAATGTCCAGCTGTCTGCAAGGAATAGAAATCCTTCCATTCTCCACCCTCCGGTCAGAGCTGAAGAAGCTTCTTGGATGAGAAGTGAAACGTCTTCAGATAAAAATGAGAAAGTTCAGTTGCCTCCTGAAAAAGCACCTTTGGGACATTGAATTTGAAGGAAGACAGTTATATAGGCTCTGGAAGTGCATCCCTTTCCCTAGAGCAAATGTCTAGCACCTGTGTGTGAAAAGTATCTGTATCCCTTTTAGGATGGATGTTAGCCCAGCTTTAATTAAAGCTTGGCTTTGGCTATTTCATTGCTGTATGGATACTGGAGCAATGTTTCTTTGGTGGTGCTTGTGTTTGACATTGTGTAAAGTAAATGTAGTGTGGGTGTTTACTCTAAAGAAAAAAATATTGACATATTTGACATTTTGTCAGTGTGCTTATAACTAAAGTTTAGTAGCTTCTTTTTAAGATGGATAAATACCTCTTCAAGTTTTACACTGCATATATATCAGAAGATAACTGCTGCTGGATATATTGATATTTTCTGCCTGGCAGGCAGGTACAGCTATCTTTACATTTGGTGAGCTCCAGTGACAACTGTATGACATTATACAAACAATTTGTTTTAGGATTCTATAGTTAGCATGAATCTAAAACACTAATTCTAGCAAGAAAATTGATTCGCATATATACCTGGTTTAACTTCTTGGTGAGGTTTTTGCAGCATAAGTATTACAATATTTCCTCCGTCATGTTCTAATGAAATGGTTAATAAGTTCCTAATCTCAGTCTTAAACTTGCCCCTTATGTTCATGACATATCTACAATACAGGAATAACAATAATAGTTTATTCCACAGGATTGATACCATTTTTATTGTTAAATTGATGCTAATTAACAATTCTGTCCAAGGAAAGCTTGTCAATAAATAGTTCCTTGTTAGTTGGAGGGACAGTTAACTCTGGGTTAATCCTTGTCTACCTTTTATTGGTTACTGTTTTGTATAACTACAAGATGAGAAGATAGTTGGATGGCAACAATAGAGGTGAAATGTATTTTGGTCACAAGCTAAACATGAGTCAGCAGTATGAGTGCTACAAAAGCTGCAACTGTAGGTAATGTTAACAGAACCATTTTTTAAAAAAAATAAAGCTTTATTTTATGCTGTTTTATACTCAGATATTATCCATATGGAAACTTAGAACCAAGATATAAGAATATCATATCCAAATTGGAACAGACCTAGAAGCCATATGAAGATGTCAAAATAATGATTTTGGGATACTTAGTTTAGAAATCAGAATATTAAGAATATAGCATAGCATAGTGTTCAAGTGTTTTATTGCATAGAAAATGGCAGTAGTTTGGTGTTTGATATCCATGGTGGCTCTGACTGATTTCCATTAAAGGGAACAGATTTTGAATGAGCTTGATTTTGAACTATTAACTAGCAAAGCATATTTTAGTGAATAGAAATGTTAACATTTAGAAAAAATGGATAATTGAGCAAAATCATGGTTAAATTATGGGTGTGAGTTGTACAGAGCTTTCAAATGATTAGAGCATTTAACATCTAACTAAATCAGCATCTGAACATGATTGGCTGTTCTCATGGAAGGCATTCAAGCAGAAGCTGGACAGGCCTCTCTGTATAGCTGATAAAGACACCCAGCAGACATGCCCATGAATGGGATAGTAAGGCATTTTGTTACAGCTGCAGTTCTCATTCCCAAATCCTTAGTTTTACATTCCTTCATGTGTGTCTTCAACTTGTTGATGACTAAATTCTCTGAAGAGAGAATGTGATGGCGTTCTTCCACTTAATTTACCCAGTGTAGATGCCACTCGGTTCTAACCAACTTTGAGTGGTACATTGTATAAAAAAGTGATAGCATAAAATAGTAATATTTATAAAAGATGAAACATAAGGAGTTGATGTTGGATCCTGTCAATCATAGTCAAACACAATCCAACAGGGCCCCCATCCACCTGGGAAAATAGCTTTCTGGAATGCCAGAGTGAGAGCCATGGGGATATTGGTGAATCTCATTCAAGAGGGCAGGCATAAGGACAGTGAAGGCATGCTTCTAGGATCCTGATAGATTACAGGTGGACTTGGCATTAATCAGTCTGTCATGGGAGACAGACGGTCCCTCAAGTAACCATGCCCTATGCCATGTAGGGTTGTATAGATTATGACAAGCACCATCAATAACACCTGGAAGTATTTTGTAACCAGTGCAGTTTGTGAAACAGAGATGTCACATACCAATCAAGGTTCATCCTGCTGAATTCTGGACCAGTTGAAGTCCAAGTGGTCTTCAAAGGCTAGCCATGTAAGCACATTGCAGTAGTTAATGCATGTAGTGACTAGGACATGAGTGACTGCACAACCTTTTTGCTGCAGTTTTTTTTGTAGCAAATAAAAAAAAATCTTAACCATTTTTTGGGAATTGGCAAAGCAAAAGCCTAGAAAGAATAGAAAAAGGTTTAAAATGGTCTGGGCAGAGATTGAACTCAGTTCTTCCAGATCCTTTCCTGATTACATCATGTAATCATGTAATTACATCAATGATGTAATCTGATTACATCATTTTAACTTTTTTACAATTACCTTTTAACATCCTATTGTTTTCTAGCTTTCTCGCTGGTGTTTAGAGAAATTGCTTGCTACAAGGCAAGTATTATCTGATCATCATTCAATTTCTGAAAATGATATGAGTAACCAGCAAACTTTGTGAAATGGTTATCCCAAAATATTAGCCCACATTGTCTGCTGCTTATCATCTCAGTTCTGTTCTGAGTCTTATGCATATCCAAAATAAGTTACATCACAGATTTTCCACATAGTATTGTAGCTAAATGGCTATTCTATATGTGAAGAAGAGACAGTGTTGAGGATTTACTAATTTTTGTTTTAAAGAAATGCATTTGACTGGTATGTTTGTTCTACACAGGTAGAGGGCAATGCAGATAATTCTCCTTTGATCCACTCCCCGAATGGCCAAATAGTTGGAAACACCTTTAGTGGGCTGCTTTGAAGCCTTCTCAAAGGGTTCTGAACATTTCCGATGAGACAACTGAGGAAACAAAATGACTCATAAAATTATTTCCACAGCTGTAGTAAGTACCAAATTAGATATTAGAAGAGTAGTTTAAGATAAACAAAATCATCTGAGAAATCTGTTATAGTTTTTTTATTCATGGAATGTGTGCTCTGTTTTCCCAGGAATAAACAGACAGCTCTTTCTTCAAGCTTTGGTAGCTTTGCCAAATCTGATAAATCTGTCATAACTTTACATAGATTTATGATTCCACTGAGACATAAAATTACCATTGTGGCAAAGGTATCAGTTATTTTAGAAAAGTAGCTGATAAAGAGTTGTCTCAGTTTATAGCTGGAAAATAATGAAAGATACTGTTTTTTTTTAAAAGTAAAGAAGCATCTGAATAAGCTAATATAAATAAAAATGTTTGTGTTGCCTCACATTAATGGCTCCTAACTTTATTATATTTGTTTCATGTATGATGTTTTTAATTTAATATTTTTTCTTCTTTTTGTAATTCTTTTTGATAAGAGATTCCACTGAGCCTTTAAGTTAAAATATACAGGTGGTCCTTAACTTACAACCATTTGTTTAACAACTGTTCAAAGTTACAATAGCCTTGAAAAGAGCAACTTACTATTGATCCTCACACTTACAACTATTGTAGCATCAACACAGTCACGTGATCAAACTTCGGCCATTTGGCAACTGGCATGTATATAAAACTGTTGCACAGTACTATTTGTGATCTTCTCAGTCAGCTTCCAACAGGTCAATGGGAAAAGCTGAATTTTCTTGATGATTGCATGATTCACTTAACTGCAGTGATTCTCTTAACAACCATTCCATGACTTAGAATAAAAGGTTTAGTCTAGATCTTATCTGTGTTTTTGTTTCAGATTTTTATAAATATCAATTTGTCATTTAAACTAAAAGTAAGTTATTAAAAGGCATAAACCTAACCAAGTTATAGTTTAGTTCATCAGATGCACCTGATGAAGTGAATGGTAGCTCAATAAAGTTATGCATTTTAACAAAATATATTAGTCTGAAATAGCAACAATCCTTATATGTATATACCACAGTGCTTTACAGCACTCTCTAAGTGGTTTATAGAGTCAACATATTGACCCCAACAATCTGGGTGCTCATTTTACCGATCTCTGAAGGATGGAAAGCTGAGTCAATCTTGAGCCGAATTGCTGGCAGTCAGCAGAATTACCCTGCAATACTGCATTCTAACCACAGAGCCACCATAGCTTCAGGTGCTTCAGTACTTTTGGATTACCATAAATTAGCATGACTCTCATAATTTGACATTTTTGTGTGTGTGTGTGTTTCATGGGCATGAATTTGAAAGCAATACTAGACATTTTTTATACTAATTTTGATGCTTTTTAAAATTTTTGCCCCACTTCTTTTGAGTAGACAATGACAGAAACCTATAATTCCTTTAGAGAGTTGCCACAAATGTATAATGGTCTGGGCAATTTGTAACCAATGGTCCCTTTTCATTATTCATGTGACTCTTAAAAGTACATTTTTGGTTGGAGCCTATAATTCACATTCCATCATTTTTGCTTCCATCATTTTTGCTTGCATGACTACCATTTAGATTATTTATGTCCTTGTGCTCAAGGAATTCACTGAAATTTTTGAGATGACATCATAAACAAATAATTCTTACAAATAAACAAATAAACTTTAGAGGAGTGAGCTGCTTCCACTGCACTGGTTATAAAAATGGTACACAATGAAATGAATCAAAATAAATATAATTAGGCACAAAGAAATCTACACAAGATAATTCGTATTTATGTCTTTATCCAGTTACATATTTGTGTAAGTCAGATGTGGTTATGGACTCTTCGTATGCATGAATATTTTGTTTATTTTTTTACTTTATTAAAAACTAATTACAGCAAGCTTGAAAAACTTAAGAAAATTATAGCTTGTTTATGATCATGTTCTGCTTAACCTTGATATGTTCCATGAGATTTGTAATAAGACTAGTTAATTGAATGTTCATGTTTTCTAAATTCTTTTCTAGTAATCTGAAAATCATATTTGTATGTGCTCTTGTATGCGGTTATAAGTCCTATTTAATTTTATTTAGTAATTGTGAAACCTTTTCCTTATTTTTAATACAGTTTCCACAAAGGGAGGTCTTCAAGTGATTGATTTCCATATCTTTGGTTTTTCAAATTATTCCTGTATATTCATAGCCTTGAGTCTTCCTTCTTTCCCCTACTCTACCAGTTATAAAAATATTTTTTTCATTTATTGTGGCAGGCATTTAAATGCACATTCCGTTTAAAAGAACACACTAGTATATTAAAGACAGGCATGTTCCTTTACACATTATTTTGCCCAGTAGTTTCCATACCTTACTGGCTCTTCTTTCTCATTTTCATCCCACCCTTCTACTTAGCAGAAAATGGAATAATTTATTTTACCTATCAGCAAAATATAAATACCTGCCTTGGACACTGTCAAAATGCCAGGTCAAGTCTAGTTAGGTTGTTCAGTATTAGAAGAGTAGGGCAATTCAAGGTTCTGAATTCAGAAGGCTCCCAAAGATATGTATAATTCTTTGGGGTAAGCAATATCAATAAAGTGGCTCTGAAATGGAATTTTGGGACCTAAGACTTTCTAAAATCCCATCATTTAATTATATTTATTTAATTTATATATTTAATATGTATCCCACCTTTATTAGTTTTATAAACAACTCTAGGCAGCAAACATATCTAATGTTACTACTTCCTCCTATTTTCCCCATAACAACAACCCTGTGAGTTGGGCTGAGGGACAGTGACTGGCCCAAGGTCACCAAACTAGGAAAGGCTGAACTTGAACTCTCAGTCTTCTGGTTTCTAATCTGGTGCTTTTAACCACTAGACCAAACTTATACAGATTAACTACTTGCTAATGATAAAACTCACAGTTATATATCCATGTACTTTGAGTACTAGTTATTCACACTTTTCGTCAGTATTTTCTTTTTCTTGCCAAAAGTTGTAAAATAGCAGTAGACATGTTTTTAGAGTTTCTGCAATACATGGGAGAATGATGGAAAAACTTTCTCTGCTTGCCATCGTAGAACTTCCTTACAAAAAATCTGTTTCACATTAAGTGAAATTGTAGAAGGCCCAAGCATGTTCCAAGAAAGCTAGATGTCAAATACACACTCCTAAGTAAGAACTAGAAAAATACTAAACATAGCATAATAGCTACAATATGACTAAACATGTGCTATACACTTCTATTGTAGAAATGCCACAGCTACATATGATAATATTTTAAGAGTAACAGGAGTGGTGGCTTGCAATATGAGGTTTATAAGGCTTGAAGCTATTAGGTTGGTGATCTGTCATATATACATCAAATTATAACTTATTAGCAGTGTTGTACTGTATCCATGGCAAAACCCTTTCTTAGAAATAATTGTGCATGCCTAGGTGTGCTTATTTTAAATAACATGGATGGAAGGAACCTTGGATGTCTTTTAGTCAGGGGTGGGATCCGACTGCAGTAACTACCGGTTCGGTGATTTTACATTTTGTGTGTGCATGCTTCTTGTAAATTCGGTGCTTTTCCATAATGTTCTAGAATTTTGCAAAATGTTGATGTGATTATGTCATTCATGGCATTGAATGAGCTACACACCAAATATGAAAAATAATGATTTGCTTTAATATAGCACAGTTCTATATCCATGTAGTTTTCTTGAAAACACAATGGAAGCGGTTTTCAGTTGTCTACTTTTGATGTTTTTCTGAATTTTCAGTCTAACCTATATTTTCTGGTGATTTCCCATTTATGTGTAAATCAGATGAGATGTATCCAACTTTTTTGAAAGCAGCGAAGGTTGTGGAATATCTACTGTATTGTTATTCCAACCCAGTTAGTGAAACGAGCTCAAACCAAGAAAAAAATGATGAAGCTACACAACTCTATCAAGCAATAAAAACAGCTCTAAGGGCATATCCATCTTGTTTCCAGCAATATGGATGTATTTCCTCTTCATTACTCTTCTCCTTAATATTGGAGAAGCAGGTTCCCTAAAAATGGAGATAGAAATGGAGATAGAAGAATGTGTGTATACTATATGATAGATTAGAGGACCTGTTAGGTATAGTGATGAACACATAATTCTTGAATCTAGAAAATATGAGTTCTAATGCACCATAGGTCATTTCTTTTTGCAAACACATTTATCTAAGCTTCTTTGTCTTTCTATATTGTAACTGTATTGTTAGTAGGATTCTTACTATTATGCCAGACTGCAAGGATTTTTTTTTTGTTTCCAACTAGATGCAGGGCTATGACCTCCAACTTTTTTGTTTTGTTTTGTGAAATTATTTCCCTCACCTCTTCCCCCAATAATAATTCATTCTACATTAGGTCAGTTGCAGTGCAGAAGGTGTTTGCATCTTTTGGGAATATACAGTCATGCTTTAATCAGAAAGCTGCAGAGCCTTTTAGTTCTCTAGTCATAGTTACTGTTATCATAATGTTCTATTTTTAATCATCAGTATGTTGATTCTGTTTAGTTTTTTAAAATAGCTGTATTGGAGGCTTTCATTAACTTTCTGTTCAAGTCTCATTAAGGCTGAGGAATGGGTCAGAAAGTTTTCAGTGGATCTGAATAAATGGGGAGGCTCTTTCTGATAAGTCAGTTCAGCCTGTCCCACGTTTGCCTTGGCTTGTTTGGAGAACTTTATACTGTATATTTTCATGAGTATTGGAATGTGTGCAGGAGAGAAAAAGAGGTCACTAAATGTTAGCGAAACAAATGATAGCTAAAGCAAACAGAAATGACTATCCCAATAAAAATTAAGGGCAATGGGCTTATCAAAAACCAAGCATTCTTGAGCTTCTAGAGTTAAAAAACGGAATGTGTGCAGCACATTCCAAAGAGAAAGACCACTAATGCTAAAAAGAATAACATGCTATGTTTGATGGACAAGTGATTTCAACAGAATTGTTGGAAATCTACATTTTTTTTATTTTTTTAAAATAAATTCATTGAATAAAATTTTAACAAAGTAAAAGCCATAAAAGAAAGAGAAATGTAGAGAAAAGAAAATATGTAAAGACTTCTGATCTTCTTAAAGCCATTATATATTCAAGGACTCTACATTAATTTTTCAATCTAGCCTCTCCCTCTCTTGCTTCCCCCATTTATATACACTTTCATGTGCATGTGTGTTCGTGTGTGTGTGTGTTGTATATGTGTGTGTGTTCGTGTGTGTGTGTTCGTGTGTGTGTGTGTGTATATACACACACACACATACACATACATATACATACACATATATACATACACATACATACACATACATGCACACACATACACATACACACACACACATACACATACATGCACACACATACACATACACATACACATACACATACACACATACATACATACATACATACATACATACATACACACGAACTGGAAAATCTTATACTTGTTTTTTAGGTACTACCATGGATACCCTGAATCTAGTGCTTGAAGATATTAACCTGGTTTCCAAATAGGAAGTCATCTGTGAGTCAAGTCTACTATGTCCTTTTTTTTTTGTGCTTGTAGATGCCCATGATGTTTGCATGAATATATTGGGATATTTATCCTATATTTATCCTGTATTCATGTGCAGGTAATCCTCACTTATCAATTACAATTGGGACCAAGAATTCCATCACTAAGAGATGAAATTATCAGACATGTTACCTGACTGCACCAACCATCCCAATTGCTGTTGTTAGGAGAATCCTGCACAATTGAAGTAGCCTGGGTCACATGACCCCTATTTGCAACTTCTTGCCAGCTTCTTCATTTTTTTGCTCATCAGAAGTTGGCAGTGAAGTTTGCAAATTGTGATCACATTACTTCAGAATGCTATAGCACTATAATTGCAAGCTAAGTTGCTAAGTGCCCAAATCATGATCATGTGACCTTGGGTATGCTCTGACAGCCATATCTGCAAGGAATATTAAAATTCTTAAGTCCTCCTTATTCAGCATTGTTGTAATGTTGACTGTTTGCTGAACGGGTGGGCATTAAGCTAGAACTAACTATATTGGTTTTGGTTGTAAAAGCATCTCATCAAAAATACAGTTCTGTATATATAAAAATTAATATTATATAAACAATAATAATAAAGATACTAAGTTTTCAAGTGAAGCTTAAGCTAAATCTATGTGCAACAAAAGCAGCTGGGTTCATCTTTCTGGCAAGAAGTATTTGCTCAGCCCATTGTAGTTTGCTTAGTTCTTTCTGCCTTATTGCAAATGTAAGCCCTTTTCAAGGAACATTTAACTAATCTCTGCATTGTTTAGGGAAAATTAGTAAATATGTAAATTCAGAGGTTGCTAGATTTGAATATGACAAATAATAAGTATACTCACATATTAAATCTAAGCAGGATTTGCCTTATTCATTTAGCCAGTTCAATCAGGCAAATAAAAGCAGCTTACAAGTATCATGGTTAAACAATTAACCATAACTCGATGAATTATATTGACAAGTTTTACAAATAGCTTCTAATACATCAAAAATACTTATCAGAACTTTAATCCTTAATGCCTGCTTGGCATTAACTTTTAACTTTCCATTAACTTTAAACAATATAATACAGTTTGGTTAAATCTCTGTATCTGTACTCATTCAGTCACCAACTTTCCTATTTTATTATTAAACAAATCTATATGGCCGCCCAATTCATACATAGGGGACTCTGGGCAGCTTACAACATTAAAACCATAATACAAAACCATAGTACAGCACACCCCCACCCCCATTGTTGAAAGGCTAGTCCTAAAGAATGCAGTAAGGATCTATTCAGCATTTCTTAAAATGCGATTAAAACTACCTATATTCCTATCCATAGAGATTTCTGCTTCATTATGAACTTTGTGCATGAGACTTGTGTGCAAGGTTGTGCACACATTTAAAACTTCTAGAATCCAAGAATTATTCACTCAGTCCTGCTCAGGTGATTCACCTTCAATCATCACAGCTGTAGCCTGTTTGTTATTGTTTGGCTTCATCAAAATTCTTTACTCTTCTGAAAGTTTAAAATCTTCTTCAGATTTCTTTAGAATTGTTAATTGGGATACTTTGTTGTCTTATTCTAATTAGCAAGTATTTTCACTTGGAAGACCCTGAGGTACCCATTTCTCAAATGGCCCTTAAGATATGCTGAACTTTGTGAAGGTCACAAAATAAATTCTTGTAAGTACCATTATACATTTACTAAAGAGGTAAATCACCTCATTCATCATCTTAGTTCTTTCCAGTTGTTAACAACTTTTAAAGGTGGCAGACCCTGAAGTTTTGTAGCTGTCTCCCTTTCTTCCTATCATATTTCCAGATTATCTGCTAGATACATAAACTAGGTTGCAAGAGTTAAGGCTATAACATTTTATAAAGAACTGTGGGTTATAAATCTTTTAGCTTGAAATGGATAAACTTTAGATACTTTAAATTTCTTCACACAGCCCTTTCTTTAGCTTCAAGAAATTGATAATGCTATGTGGCACCTGCTCTCTTCTGTATAAAAAGACAAAGACTTCTATTAAGGCAAACAACTGGATCACATTTTTAACCAAATACTTTTAACCAAATACCATGATAGCTTGCCTGCTATCATGGCAAGATCCTATTTTATTCAATTTAATTTTGACTATATTTTTTTCTCAAAAGACTGGCATTCAACCATAAAACTATAGTTGAACTACTTAGGATTGTTGAACATTTTATGTTCTAAAATGAAAAGGGATACACATATGATAGTATATAAATACATGATAGCCTGCAATGTTTACATAAGTGAGAGAAATTAGAAGGACATTTTTCTTTAGTTAGGAGCAACTATGTTAAATTATAAATTCTCTTTCCAAAATTTTTAGATTTTTCAAATCTTCAGGATTCAAACTTGGTTTGTACCCTTACTTGAAGGAGTTCAGTTCCCTCCATGCATGGAAGGGAACTACTTTGGTAGAATGCCAGAATGGAGCTAATTTCTGCACTTCCCCAAAAGAGTTCAGGTGGTCTCAGTAGGCAGCTCTTTCAGCCAGCCCTAAGAAGCAGTTGTTTTGGCAGGCAGTGGCAACTTACAACCTTCCCTGCCGGCTTCCCCATTTCCTTTCTGGGGAAGCTAATAAAGAAAATTGCAGATGGTTATGATAGTAAACATATTTGTTACATCTGCAAGAATTTTCCAAGGATGAGTGCTAGGCAGGAAGTCTTTTCTTTAATACAGCTTTCTGTAAACATTTTTCCCTTAAAATCAGAAGATGCAGATTTAATTCTTCAGCAATAAACAAACTACCAGAATATAAATACTATAACAGAGATAAAAATGTGACAGGACTACACAGATTCTAGAGTTTTAACAGATCCAAACTATATATTGTTGAACTCTTCAGATGCTTTAGAATTTTTTTTTGCTCCTGTGCAAACCATGTCCACATATGTGTCAAAGCTCAGTTTCTTTAACTAAGGACTGAAGGTGTTCTTTCATGCTGCAGACTTATCCACCATTTAAGCTAGCACTGTCTACTACCAGGTACACCTCTTTTTCCATTTGTAGGTTGATTATAATTTGAGCCCATAAGTCTTTGGGATAAGTCCACAGGTGGGACTTGATTGTGATTGTTTTTACTTTATGGTTAAACAAGCTGTGACAGTTATTAAGCAAATTACGTCATGTTCAAATACAGCTTATCCTATGGGCATTTCTGAAGGGAAAACAGCAAAAAATGATCATGTACATGAGTACAGAATGCTGCAACTGGTTGTAACTTCACAAGTCTGTTGTAACTTCAAACAATCGTAAGTGGTCCTAAGTGTAGTGAAGAGCACTTCTTATGCTGATTTTTTTCTGTTTTAGACTTGTATTTATTTACTATGGATACCAACAGATGCTTTTTTATAAGTTGCTGCTTTTATTAGCTACAATGTTTTAGACTGTTTTAAGTGCTTTATATATTCTTTCTTGCGATCCTGTATAGTAAAGTATTCCTGATTATCAGCCATTCAGTCTGCTAAAATCCCAGAATGAGATTAATATCTTGCCAGGCATGAGAAAAAAGCTTTCTATGAACTGCAAAGAGGAGTGGAAGAAACATCAAGATATTTTATTGAATTCAGCTGATTATTACCAAATTAGGGTGAGGGAAGGCATAGGTGGAACAGTGTGGTGCCTTCTCCTCTCATTAGATATGGTACTTCTGTTCCATTGTTCCATTGATAGATGGATAGGTTTTCAAAAGCTTTCAGGATCATTTTGAGAAATGAAGAAAAGTCAGAATCTATTAGCTTGGGTTTTCTAACCCAGTTTTTAATTCTGCCACCAGTTTCTTAGGGCTAACAATTGATATGTAATTAGCCTCTACTTTTAACTACTCATCATATAGGTGTGAGGCTTTGAGCTCAGTTTTAAAAAGAGGGGTTAAATTTTTCATACCTTTTTCTTTTGAATTATTAGTCATTGACAGCAACAGTTTGAAGACAGTTGCAATAGCAGAGAAGCATATTCAAAAGAGAGTAGTAGGTACCCCATTTAAAGGCCTCAGTGTGCTTAATCACAAATCATTAAAAGTTGGCAACAGGTGAATTTTTCATCTGCAATATGTTACTTGGCTTATAGGGCATAGCTGTATCTGACATGTTGGAAGACGAAAACACCCTCAATAACCTTTCCAACTCATTCAGCTATCTCATTCAAGCCCTATCTGTATCACTCCTGAGTGTTACTGAAGTGAAGACATTTGCACCAAAGCTAGGTTTCTAAACATTGGGATTGTAGTTTGACATAATTAGCTGACTGACATTAGGAGCAATTGATGTGATTCACAATAACTACTTTATAAAGTTAGGCTACTTTTAAGAGTGATTGCCAACATAGCACTTAAAAAAATAAATAATTCAAAGAGAGTTGTCAAATGAGACATCCTTAGTTGAAAAGTATCTTTTGAATAATAGAAGCAACTTTTTACCTCAAATGTCTCCTTGAAGTGGTGTCTCATTCCTGGTAATGCCTTGGATCCACCTATTTTTAGTTTCATAGAAGCGATTTAGCCTTATGGGACATTTTTCAACTTCCACTTCTAACCAATTGTGCTAACTCTTCTTTCACCCATGTACTTCCCTATCCTGATTGTGATTAGTTTCTGAACCCATTATCTTTTGAATAGTGGAGGAAGCTGTTTTGTCTCTTTATCCTTAAAATGACTGTGTTTGTCTTTTAAGGCTTAAGAAATATAGTACTCAGAACTATATTTCTATTGCTGAGAAACCAAATGAAACTGGACATCCATTTTGATCAAATGAGCAAGCAGTGGGGCTTTGACCTCCATCAGCACCTTTCTGTATTATAAATATTTCCTTTTTTCTCTACCATTTCTTTTTTAGAGATGTTTGGGATTTGTTTCTCCTGCTGAACAGTCCCATACAGAAGTATGTATACCCCTGAAATATGTGGATCTGCTTAGTCAGTGTATTAGTACCAATAAGCACCAGTGTTGATAAAATTCTCTTTCTATATTGTATCATTTGTAAAATCATATATGTATAACATTAGGTGAGAAGAAATTTTCTTGTTGGGAAATTCACATGTGGCACCATCTGCATGTTAGCTCAATAATAAAAGTCATTCATTTCAATATAACTGACTGCCTTAAAACTGCTTTGTCCAGATGTACTGTGACTGATATATCCAAAGTGTTACCCTAGAATGTGGTCTTAATGCTGTTACCAAAATCAAAGTGTTGAAGTATTTCATGTGATTAAATATAGATAGCAAGGACAGCCATTTTGGTTGCTTCCTGTTATTCAGGCATCTTATCAACCCAAACCTGCGTAGCCTGTGGCAGAGGATTATGGGAATTATCTTTAAATATTCATAGGACACCATGTTGCCTGCCTCTAGTGTAAAGGATGGTGAGTTTCCCTTAAACATTTTTGTTTTGTAGAAAACCTACTTGTTTCCCTTCCCTCCAAATATGGATGGGACAGAACACTAATGAGAAACATCTGGAGTAAAGCAATTGCCAGATGTTGAAGGAAAACGGATGATTCTGTTTCAAGTTGTGAAGATGTTTGTCCTACTTTATTCCTCTTCCCTATTGCAATAGATCACATGAATAATTTATCAAAGATTCTTTGCGTGTTACCTGAAATTATAATTCTGCTGGCTTCCTGCTCACAGTGATATTTTATCCTTTGTCATCTCATAGCTTCTGCTTGTATATTTGTGAGGTCTCATTCCCTAGAGGAGAGGCTGTCTTTTGCTTTAATTTCCTCCATGGTTTAAAGGAAAACTTCAAAAATGAACAGTGTTATTAAACAAACAGTAGTTCTCCCCAGCTTCCTCCTCCCCACTCCCAAAAAGAAAAAAATAGTTCTGGAAAGCCAGGAGCATAAAGAAGTGTTTTCTTGTTAAGTTTGCATATTCTGCCTTTACACATTTTAAACAACGGAATTGCCACATATAGCAGTATTCTGTAACTAGAGTTTCAAGCAAATTGAAAGACAGCTACATCTGCTGTTAGGTTAGAAACAGAAGACATTTAATTTGCCTTTTAAAACCAGCTTCAACAGTGATGCAATTCAGCTGAAGTAGATTTACAGGGCTTTTCTCCTCTACAAATCAATACAGCTTGGAAAGGCTGTCATGGGAACTGGGTGACTCAGAGCCAGCTGTGTTCAAATATAAACTTCTGTACCACAAACTCAAGGTAATGACTCTTTGCTCTTGTTTTTTAGTCAGCACTTTAGTTGTGAGACATTGCAAAGTAAGTTTTAATTGACTACTTCGTTTCCATTAGAAACTGGCTAAAACTTTGTTCTGGCAACATCAACAAGTTAAAACTATTCTTCCTAAAGCTTTGAAACAACCAGAAGATATGCTGTGGAAAAGGGAAGTATTGGAAGAGAATGAATATTGCTATACTTCTATAAATGTAAATTTTTATTGTGGGTGGAATGAATACTGTAACTCTTGTTCAAAAGAATTTTCTTTCATTAATATATACTGTAGGAAGCTATCTGTAGATACAACATACCTCATGGGCATGTTCAGTAGCAGCATAAACAACTTGTTATGCAGTTACTTTACTAGTGGCAAGTAGGTTTGTTATTTTGTTGATAATTCTAGGATCTTTTTTTTAATATAAAGTGGAGTCACCGTATATAATCCTACCACACTTTTTCAAATGCCCCATCAGTGTTTCAAATTGCATGAAAAGTGAATGTTCCCTAACAACCATCTTTGGCCCTTTAGAGTCGTAGACTGTATGCATTGTATGGAAGAAGTGAGAAACTGAGATTATCAAAGGTGGACAAACTCCTACCATATGAAATAAATTGTTTCTCACCTTTATAAATTGAATAGTGCAAAATACTTTGAAGTAACAGTTCTCCACTTGTAATCCACTCATTATTCCTTTTACTGCTTGTATCTTTTTTCTTTGTTCATTAAATCTGTTAAGGAAGAACAAATCATGTACAATTTTTGATTTTTATATCTATTTGTTCACCTGAAACCACATTTTATTAGACAAAATGAAACCAAGAGGTTGAAAATACTGAAGTTGAGTTTCTATCAGAAAATGTATATGTTAGGACTTCCGGTTTGAGCTTCTTCGGTGACAGACCGAAACCTTGTCTCTGTGAGGCTTCGATCCGTGCTCGCCGCTGGAGCGCCCCGAGCCGGCTGGTTTCGGGGCTAAGCCACCCTGTAGAGGTGGTAAACAGGGGGGAGACTGCCTGCAGGGTTGAGGAGAGCCACATCTCTCCTCCCCAGTTGGCCATTACTCCCTTTCCCGAAGGTGGTTGTAGCGGTGGTCAGAAATGGCCACCACAAAGAGGAACTCGACCCGGAAAAGAATGTGCAGAAGGACGATAAGAAGAGAAAGTTTTGGTTGACCGGGTCAAACAGCAAAACAGGCATGATATTCTTCCGATTAAAATCGGAATTCCGATTTTTTTGGGAATCGCCCCCTCCTTTCCCCCCACCCCTTCTTCTCCTCCTTCCCCTCCCCTCGTAGGCCACGAGTCAGGAGTTGCTGGCGCGGCTCCAGTCCCGCGTTGCCTCAGGAAGGGAAAGGCAAAAAGGAAGAGCCGCGGCGGCGCTTTGCAACGGCAGCAGCGGCTCCTGGTTTTGCCTTTCCCTTCCTGAGGCAACGCGGGACTGGAGCCGCGTGGAGCTGCACCGGAGGTAGCAACTCCTGACAGCCCCAGCCGGATACCTGAGCGGAGCCCGGGTGGTGCGAGCGGAGGCCGCTGAGCGGCAGGAAAAGGGAGCTGGGCCAGCCACAGACCAGTCTCCATGCAACACGCCGCCGCCCGGCCCTGGCGAGGGAAAGCAGCGGGCGCTCCCCGGGCGCGCGGCGGGGGGTCTCTTTTGTCCGGCCCCAATTTTTTTTCCAGAGCGGAATATCATGCCTGCAAAAGCAACAAAAAGGTACCCTGGAATTTAAACTTAACAACATTGTTCCCAAAGAAGACTTTAAATCTGCGAAGGAGAGAGAGAAAGGAAAGGATTAGTTTTTTTTTCTTCCCTTCCTTATACTGACAGCTAAGAGACTTAAGCAAGAAACTGGGGGGAAAATCCACTTTGACATTAATAGGCATCTAAGCTGAAAATAAAAGTCAAAGGGATAAATAAAGATTTCTGGACATTTAAAAGTTTTTAAAAGCTGGAAAGGAGAAAAAAAATAGAAGGGCAGGATCTGGAAAAATGGAGGAGACTGCCTGGAATTAAGGAATGGAACTGTAATTAAAAGGAACTTACAGTGAAATTTTAACAAGATTCCTCAAAGATACATTTTAATGGAAACTTGGTAACAAAATAATAGAACCTCGGGAAGAGAAAATGGAAAAAAAGAAGCAAGTAGAAACAGCCTTGGATTATTTGGATTATTTGGTGATTTTTGGTTTTTGCATCTAGATGACTAAAATTAACTGGGTGGTTGTTTAAAAGTTTTTAAAATGGTATCACTCTCAGAAGAACTGAAAACGGAACTTAAAAAATGGAAAGAAGACGCACAAGGAGGGAGACGTTCTTTTGGCTTCATGTTTCAATTTTTAGAAATGGAGATCTGGAACTATGAGAAGCAACAAGAAATGCTTGCAGAACAAGAAGATTGGGACAAAGGAGAAGCCAACTTTAATGATCAAATAATTTTAAGTGGGGGAAAAAAGAAAAGTGGGGGAAAGAGAGTGAAAGGTTTAAGATTAGAAAAAACAACCAAAAAGAAGAAGAACAATTTGAAAGATAAGTATAATATTAGAAAGCAACAGAAGAGGGGATTACAGATGAGAGAGTTAGAAGTAGAGAGACGAGGGGGTAAAAAGGGGAGGGAGAAGAAGAGGGGGAAGAAGGCAAGGAAAAGCAGTTGTAAAAGACAGAAACAAGAAATGGAGAAACAGGGAAAAGATATAAGGATTGTAACCATAAGTTTGTTTAGAGATAATGGGTGAAAATTTAATTGTAAAAGGGATTCTGCAAAGGTACATAAGATAGCTTTGTTATATTACAAATAGAAATAACTTTAGAAAATATGATGATGGATAAAATATTTATTGTAATACAGTGGGATGTTTGTTAATAAATAAATGAATTAAAATGATTGAGAGAATTAAAAGGGAACATTTTTAATTATTAGTAATGATTTATAAAAATATAAGTGAGAAATATGGATAAAAAAAAATTAACTATGGAAAGTTTATAATTGTTCCCAAGGAAGTATGATATTCAGTTGAAAAGAAATGTTAAAGATTGTTAAGATTTTAATGCATATTAATGATAGAATTGAATTGGAATGGAATGTGTTTTATTTACATATATATATGATTTTTTTCTTTTTAAGAATATAGTGTCTATTTTAAGACTGTACCAAGCAGAATTCAATTGGAAGTTATGTATTATATTGAATGCTATAATCTTAAAGCTATACATTGAAGCTTAAATAAGAGCTTGAATGGATAAAATTAAAGGATATAAAGGTGTCATACTCTAATTGGTAACTACAGGGAAAAATTGTTTAATAAGAAAAGATAATGTGAAATTGTAACAGGACAGACAAAAGTATAAATATAATGATTTGAATTGAGATAATCAAAACAAAGTTGAGAAAATTAGAAGGGGAAAAACTATGTAGAAAATATAAAATGGTAATAAGATATGGAATAGAATATAAAAATGAGCATGAAATTGAGTTTTGTGTCTGTATGAAGAAGTGATAACCTGGGACCATGCTATTTCCAAAAAAGTTGTTTTATTTGTATTTTGTTTTTGTGAAAACCCCAAAAAAAAATTCAAAAAAAAAAGAAAGAAAGAAAATGTATATGTTGACTGTACAGGTTGATATTGCATTATGAAATGTATAACATTAATTTCATATTTTATATTGGTTTATATTTTCCATTTGTCTATACTGTGCTTATTATAAGTGTATTCTAATAAAACTTCTAAAATTACACGAAGATGTTCATTTATACCATAGTTTTTCATATGAATAACTACACAAGAATTGCATCTCAGGTATGGTTTAAATCTCATTTAAGGAACCAAGAAACTCCTTTCTGTATTAACAGAAGATTCCACTAGATGAATGCTAGATGCAGCCTAATATTTTATTAATTATAAAAATAAGTATAATTATTTGTGCTATGGGACATTTTCCCTACCACCATATATTGTATAATACTGGGAAGAATTGATTCCAGAGAATCTGAGCTGAATGGAAAAAAGCTGTAACAGGTGAGGTGACCATTTTTACACAAAGAATGAATAATTGGTATTGACTATATAATTGAGCTAAGTGCAAAGGAAAGTAATCAGGTTTTTCAAATAATTTGCTGTTATATACAGACCTATATGAAGGTCAACGTCAGCAATCCAAATAAGACTCTGCCCCATCAATATATAAAGATTGATGAGAAGAGATGGTCTATATTAAAACATAAGAACAGTTGCAGGAATTGAGTATGTCTCGTCTAATGAAAAGGAGGACTAGGTGTGACATAGCAATGTTCTAAAATAGTCAACAACCTATTTTCCAAAGCACTTGAAGGCAAGATAAGAAACAATGGCAATTAAGCAAGGAGAGAACCAATCTAGAAAAAGGAAAAATTTCCTGACAGAACAGTTAGTGCAGGGGTGTCAAACATCGCAGCAGTGTCACGTGACATATTGGGACATTTCCCCCCTTTGCTAAATTGGCCATGGGCATGGCAGAGAGTGACGTATCCGGCCCATGGACTGAGTTTGACAGTCCTGAGTTAGTGGAACCGCTTGCCTTCAGAAGTTGTAGGTACTCCATAATGGAGGCATTTAAGAAAAGACTGGACATCCACTGGTCTTAAATGGTATAGGACAGTGAGAGTGAACCTATGACATGCATGCTAGAAGCGGCACGCAGAGCCACTTCTCCAGGCACATGGAGCCATCGCCTTTTGCTCTTCTGGGTTCCGGCATGCCAGCCAGCTGGACTTCACATATGCATGCGCACCAAAAACTAGAAAAGCAGCCGCCCAGTGCCCATGTGCGTCAGCCACTTGGTCTCCTGGTTTCTGGTGTGCATGTGAGTGCAAAAACCAGCAATGGGAAGAGTATCAGGCACGTATGCCAAAAGATCCAGAGAGGAGCAAAACTGTGGGCCAGGATGGATGGGCCGGGGCTTCCCTCTTCGCCTGAGTAGGGTTCTTGCATGGCTCCAACTCATGGTGCATCCATGCTCTGGAGCACCTAGCTAGCTTGGGCACCCCAGAAGAGCCGGCCAGCCCACACACAGCCCTCCTGCCCACCACTTTTGCCAAGGAGGCGTGACCGCTTCTGTCCCCAGCCGGCTCCCCAGAAGAGCAGCAGCACCAGCCTCCGCAGCCACAGAGGGAAAGGCAGGAGTGGCTGGCCAGCCACCACAGCCACTCCCACACTGGCTAGCTGGGCCCTCAGCAGCATCTTCATGTGGGAGGTCACCTCCCCACCAGCAGCAGCTCCTCGAGCATCCCACCCGGAAGCAGCAGTGCAACAGCCACTGCCAGGAGTGAGGGGGCAGTGGGGGTGAGTACGGGGCTTCCCTCCCCCCAGCAGGCTTCTTGTGTGGCCCTAACCTTCCAACCCGTGGTACTGACGCACATCCATGCTTTGGAGCACCTGGCTGGTTTGGGAGCCTCAGAAGAGCTGGTCGGTCCTCACACAGCCCCCCTCCCACCACTTTTGCCAAGGAGATGCAGCGCACTGCCCCAGGCATTCCTCCTACCCAGCTCATCTCCTTTGCCTCCCCAGAAGAGCAGCAATGGCAGTTGCAGGGGGAGGGGCAGGAACGACCTGCCTGACACTGCAGCTGCTCCCACGCTGGCGAGCCATGTGGGCAGCTCTCCTCCCTATTGGCAGCTCCTCCAGCATCCCACCTGGAAGCAGTAGTGCAACAGCCGCTGCCACCAGAGCCGAGGGGGCAGTGGGGGTGAGGATAGAAGGGCCCCAGCTGTCCTGGCCAGCAACTCTGCTCCCCTTCCTCTTCTGGGGAGGCGGAGCTGTGCAGGAGCTGAGCCAAGTGGGACGAACGGGCGCCAGTCAGGAAGCGGTAAGAGGTGCACCAGCTGGGAAACTGTCATGCCAAATTATGTACTACATTTGTAATTGACATTTGTAATTGACAGTCTTGAAGGGCAAAAGAAGAGAAAGGGACAGTCAGGTTGAAAAATAAACAACAATCCTTTTTAGATGTAATTTAAGGTAATGAGATCTCATTAAACTGGAAATCCAAGTTAAGATATTTAGAGAAAAATTATATTGCATCCTCCAAGGCTTTAATCCCCTTTCTCATTGTATCCTCAAACTAGAGGACCAATCTCTGCAATGAGCTAATTCATTTGTGCAAACTGTATGTGGTTGATGTTGCATATGAGTTTTCATTCATAAAGCATGGACCCTGCTCATATTGAAAACATAGTTTTATATGTCAATAACCTTGACTTTAATGCTGAATATCAAAAGTTGCTAGGAATGCCTTTATCCTACCAAAATTAGCTGTCCCAGCTGAATCTATTTTCAGAGAATTCCGCTCTGGCCAGAGAAATGTTTTTTCTTATTTATATCACATCCAGATATTAAGAAGTTACTGTTGATTCAAAATTCAGCATGTTTGTTAGGAATATAAGTATAACATCATTTTATAGTTCAGGAGTCTGCTAACAGATTTGATTAAAAAGAGGTTCTTTGGAAAACAGGGCTAGAATTTCATGAATGCAATATGTGGTATCTTTATTCTCCTAAGCACTTTGCAACACCTAATCTAAAACATTGAATAAGCTACAAATTTGTTTACAGTTCAGAGCTGTAGGAACTTTAAAACTACCTGTTTAGGAATAAATTTAAAATGGTACCTTAAATTGTATCCAACTGCTATCTGTTGAGAGGACAAGGAGATGCCTAAACTCTTTCCAAAGGCCATCTCACATCCTTACTGACACTTTGCAAATTGGTGAATACTTGCTTTTTAAGAAAAATTTGAAGTCATATCACTTCCCTTCTTGCTTTAATTTGTTAGTCTTGATGAGATGAGGTAGTGCTTTTTTTAAAAAAATGTATATATATATAAAACTAAATGGTTTAACTTATTTGTTGTAACCCAAATATTGTGGCATGTAAAGTATGTAACTTTTAAATAAAGTAAATATTAAATGTTCATTCTTTAAGCAGCATGATTTTAAGAGAAAAAGGCTACTCTTCATAGTTTCAATCATATGGAAGATCAAATCAGCTGCAAAAATAGACAAATGTTTTTTAAAAAAGTTTGTATCCATAAAACAATTAACCTGCATTAAGTATTTATGAAATCTTAACATTATTTCAGTTACCTTGGGTTCTTGCCTGTTCCTTTTTAGAGTATTATACTTTGACATGGTAAGACTTCTCCTTCCCAGGGTCAAAAGGGAAGGGGTAAAGCCAACACTAATCTTGAACAGAAATCGGAACAGTTGGGTTTGGTGGAGTTGGGGATACTGAAGAAGGTACACAATAGCCAGCAGTAAACGTTCAGTTATGTCTGAAGGGAGGAAGGAATGTAGTAGAAACTGGAAATTGACTTGCTTTCTCATTGGTATAAGATCAGGAGTGGGAGTCTACCAGTTCGGCCTGGTTCTAGAGAACCGGTAGCTCTGAAGAGCAGCTGACACCAAACTGGTTCTCTCTGAAGATTTCCTGGTCTTCCGGGCTCTAGGCTGTCCTTTATTCTTACCTTAGTTGCTTTGCGTGGCACAGCTGAGTGCTGCACGTCAGCAGGAGAGGGTGATTCCTTGCAGAAGTTGTTTTGCAAGTACTGCACATGTGTGCACAGCACACACAAAGCGTGCTCTCACCAAACTGATCGTTATGCCGGTAGGATCCCACCCCTGTATAAGATGGGAAGGAGAATGTTCATCAGGCTTTCAAAGTTATGATTTTTATAAGAGTAAAAGTTACGGCTGTTCTTGTTTTGTTTGTTTCCTGATCTGCCCTACCTCAAAGGGCTGACAGATGCTAGCTCATTTAGGAGAAGTAATTCTAAAATTAGAATCATAAGTGAACAAGAACAAACCACTCTCAATTATCATCAAGAAAATTCCATGCATGTTAGAAGATCACACTACACCCCATATTGGAAGATGCTCTTCTAGTTACTGAGGGGGGGGGGAGCAGTGAATCACCAGAAGTAGATTTTGTGGTGATGGGGTGGGCTCCCAAAGCTGCAAGGAAGTCTGGTCACTTATGGTGCCAGTATTGAAAGCATTCCTCATTGTACAAGGACACACAGAAACTGGAACATGGAATATATTATTTTTGCTCCTAATGAGGAGACTTTGGTATTTCTTTCAGGATCTGGACTTGCAGGAGACAGTGAAATCCCAGCCAGCTGTAGGGAAGAGCTGGAAGCTATTACTTCTCCTAAAGAGGGGACAGCTGGAAATGTTGAATTGTTTGAATCTGCTCCTCTGGGTCCAAAGAACAATTGAGTCTGCTATGGTGAAGATGCAGGGAGTCCCTGAAGTTAAGTGTTGGCAGAATCAAAGTCTTTCTAGCAGAGTAATTAAACAATACCTGGGGAGATACTCCACTTTGCCAATTTATGGCTCCTCTGATTTCCCTTGTTATTACTTGCAACTGAAATTCTTCTCTGAACATTTCATGAATCTTACTCATGTGTCTTGAAACACGAATCAGATTCCTTAAATCACCATGTGGCAATCTCATTTTTAACTACTCATTCTGACTGGATTGCTGCTGAGAATGATCCAGCTACAAATTACTCTGTAAATGCCTATTAGTCTTAACTATACTTCTTTCTTTATTTTTGTTAGGAATTAACAAAATTGCTGCATAACTCTGAATTATAGCAACAACAGTGATAAAATTACAGTGATAAAATTCAATGTAGAATCTGAGAAATATCAAAAGATTTAAAATGTGAAAGAAACATTTTCAGGATGTGGGTTTTTAGGAATAAGTTCATATAATTATATGATATACTGTTAACTGACATACTGTATTTATTAGGATTAATGTATATTTATTAGGACATATATATTAGAATTAATGCTTAATGAATGTCCAACAATATGCATATTATACAGCAGCTGTAATAGAAAACACTCCGAGAATTTTATCGCACATTGCAAGAAACTAAATGTACCATCATGAAAGGAAATGAGTGATTTGAATGCAAGAATAGATGAAATAAAGAAAGTTGGACTTACAGGATGATTTTGATTTGTTACATAATATTGTAGGAGATGGGCTAACAGTTTCCTGGAAACAATTTTTTTTTGTTTATTGTCAATGTAAATGCAAATTCTACTGAAGGATATTACTGGTTGTACAACATCAGAATCAAACTAGCTACATAATAATAATAGAAAATGGGAAAGTGAAATCCAGTCAACCAAAAACTTTTATGTACACATCGTGGTACAGGCCAACAGTTTTGGCCAGCAACTATAAGGGTTAAATTTAGAAAAAAGAGAAAAGAGATACAGAGAACATATATATTAGAATATACAATCAGTGAAAATAATAGATTAAATCAATTAACATGCAAAAGAGACATGGGGCATGGGAAAGAAGCAAGAAACATTGTGAATATTGGATTAGAAAAAAATGTTTTCAAAATATGAAAAAGAATAAGATCCTGTACTTTCCATGGAACTGCTCTCCAAGATTACAGCTGATTCAGAATGTGGTAGTATAAGTAGTTTTGGATACACCTCAGTTTGTCCATATGACCTCTCTTTGTGAGCTGCCTGGATTATCAGTTCAGTTGCAATTTAGAGTGCTGGGTGTCATCAGTAAAGCTCTTTATGGCTTAGGGTAAGTGGATAGTTATAATTATTTCTGCCCGCTCTATAAGATCTGGCAGGGTTACCATACTCCTGGCATCCTCAGTATCATATGTTTTATGGAATTTGGAATATGTAATTCCTGTTATATCCTCTGTCCCCTGAATGGCATTCCCACTGAAGTCTGGGTAGGTCTCTCTCAGCTAAAGTGATTTGTGAACCCCACATCAGGAGCATGCATTTTTTAATTTTCTAATGTAGTGTTATAATTTTTAGCTTTTATTCTTTTTCTTTTATTAAGCACTTTTAAACCCTTGTATGTCTCCTTGAGTTACTTCATGATTAGATTGCTTATAAATCAAATAAAAAATCAAATTCAGAATACATTATGATAGCTAAAGATGGAAGGTGAAAGCTTTGGATAGCAAGGATGTACCACCACTGAATACAAATTTCTAAAAATCAAGTACACAAAGACAAAATGTTTTCTTATTCAAGAATATGAACAAAAGAACATTTTAAAAAAGAAAAAGTTGTTTTTAAGATAATTGCAGAAATTTCAGGAAATTTTATGAGAAGGCTACTCAAGAATAATCACAGAAGAGAACTGACTAAGGTTAAACATTTATGAAAGAACAACACTGAAAAAGTATAAATGGAATTCTAGAATGAAAAGTATTTTTACAGACAATATATATTCATAAATTCACTACTAAAATGTGAGAAATGGTAGGCTTTGACATAAAATCACAGGTGCAAATGAAAGGTTTATTAAACTGAAGTTGTTGGAGAAGGTAATTAAAGTGCTAGCAATTCTGTGTCAACAAATATAGAACCATACTATGTGGCATGGAGATTGAAAAAGTTCAGTGCATATATCTAATTAAAAGAATATGCAAAAGAATATGCAAATTGATGGAGTTGAATAAGCACAAATTGTTATAAGAATGGCAGGAGTGAAGAGATGCATCAAGATAGAAATGACAAAGCGTTAAGAATGTCAGTTAGCAGACAATACTTTGTTATCAGGGAAAAGGAAAGCTTAGGTGAACTTAGTATGCAAGTAAAAATGGAAAGTGAAAAATCTTGGGTGAATGTTAAATATGAAGAAGACAAAAATAGCGTTAGCCTGCAAGTCATCTTATGGGTGGTTCTTTATTTTCATGAGATCTATTTCATCCAATCACCCCCAGAAAATTACAGATAATAAAGTTTCACAAAATGCAAAATCAGTATACCATTTTCTATATGCACATACTGTAGTAAGAAAAAGTTCAGAACTGCAGTTATATATATGACAACTTTCACTGCAGAAGACAGACTGCACTCTGTTTGAAAACTGTGGATACCCAAAACATAGGAAAGAGAACCACAGATGATGAGATTGTTTTGTATTCTTTTAAGTAATCAATTAAAACAGTTTACACATGCTGGGCATGCTAATTCCAGTGTGTTTATTCTTTGGTAGCTGTCTTATCAAATACAAATCAAATACACTGTCCAATTGTTTACTAAGTCTGCATTACTATTAATCTTCTCATTGTTCCTATCACCCATCTCCTCCTACTTGTGACTATATGACTGTAACTTTGTTGCTTGTATCCTTACGATTATATTGGCTGTTCCTAGTATGATTTGATTGCTTATTGTACCTATGACTATAAAAGTATTGTACCTTATGATTCCTGACAAATGTATCTTTTCTTTTTATGTACATTGAAAGCATATGCACCAAGACAAAATCACACTTGGCCAATAAAGAATTCATAAATAATTGTTTTTTAAAAATAATCTTTAAAACTTTTATTTTTCACCATCAGAAATTGGTCACTTAATTTTCTCTATAGATTGTCTTGTACATATAGTTGTATACAAGAATGCAAGTATCCCTTGTCTTAATGGATCTCTTAAGTGAACAGAAACTGGTACTATTAAGCATGACATCTTTCTGCAAATTTGAATGCATATTTTTATGTGTAGTTGTTTGTAAATTCAAAAGAATAAGATTGAATATGACATGCACAATGATTGGATGCCCTTTTAGTTACTACTTTGTGACGCCTCCTTTGGCAGAAATATCAGTTTGCAAATGCTTCCTAAACCCAGCTGCTATTTCTTTTTGGAAATTTTTCCTACTGTTCCTTGCAGAATTATTCTAGTTCAGAAATAATATTAGGTTTCCATTCATGCACTGTTTGTTTGAGATAGCTCCACATATTTTTCATGTTTCTGTTCAAATTTGAAGACTGCAAAGGCCATTTCAGAAGTTTTATCTTTCATATCTGTAAGTATTTCATGGTTTATTTGGAACTTGTTTCAGACAATTATCTTCCTGAAATATTGAAATTCTTTTCAGCTTTCTATGTCTACAACATGCTTATGCTCAAAATCATGCAGCTGGGTGTTTTTGAGAAACTTCAAAATAGGTGCACTTTTCGACCAATGTCAATTATTAATTAGCCTTTGTTTCTAGATCACTGAGAACTTTTGCTAATGTGTCTGCAACTATATTCTGTTCTTCGGGAGGTTCTTCAACTTCTATTTCATTTTTCTTATTTTGAATAATTTGCAACATTTATTAGAAAGCAGAGTATCATACATTTGAAATTCAACATGCAGCTTTTACTGCTACCACTTGTGCATATGTAACACTGTATATACATTTCTTGATGTACCAGTAGGGGTGGCATTTACCGGTTCTATCAGGTTCTATAGAACCCCTTGTTAACTTTCTAAGTAGTTTGGAGAACTGGCAGTTAGAAGCAATCTCCCTTTGTTTTTTTCCATCCTTATTAAATTCTTGACAGACAGCCTAGACTTGCTGTCTCCAGAGCTTGTGAGACTTGGCTTTCTTAAAGGGGAAGGGTTGTTTTAAGATTTTTACATTGCTGTTGGGAGGAAATACTTCCCTGGATAATCAGCACTTTGAAGAAATAATTGAATAATGAGGCAAAGCTTTTAGTGATAGGGAACCAAGATGAGTGACATTCGGCAAGGCTTGTTGGCTAGCTAGAAGGATTGACATTCAAACACATACCCTTTCTGAGTTTTGGTCTAAAACTGGTTTTTGGTGAAGCTTAATTCTATGCTTGGTGAAGTTTAATCCTGTGTTTATTGATGGGATAATTTTCCCTATTCAGCTTCAACAAGCAACAGCTATTGTTATGATTTAATTATTTGTATTATGTTTGAATTTTTTCTTGCCTCATGGTTTCTTTTTCTATTTGGGGAGGGGGTCTTCCTTCACTGCTTTAATACTATCTGGCACTGTTTTTTTTTTGGGTATAGTTCCAAGAGGCAGGATGCAAGCTTGACACTGATTTTTTTTACTGCCTTTCTGGGGGGCATGTAACCTTTCCTTAAATCTGGGTGATTTCCTTAGGATATCTTGTGAGGTGAGTGAGACCAGCTGGTATTTTTAAATGGTGCAAATGGATCTAAGGATTGCTTTTCCTGGGTGTGCTTTTTCTGGAGAGCTTAAATGACCTCTCTGCTAAAGGATTTCACTTTATGAGCAAGAGTTAGCTGTTTGATAGTTATCACTGCATTTTAAATATTTTAATTCCTTAAGGTGCTCTGGCACCCTGCCTGATTTGTAACTGCAGCTTGCAGGTATTTTTAATCTAATGATTGGTATTTAGGGCAGCTTTTTGCAAGCAAAGAAGCTTTTTGTATGTTTGTAGAGGTAATCCTTGACTTACAACAGTTCATTTAGTGACCATTCAAAGTTACAATGGCACTGAAAAAAGTTCACACTTTTTTTCACACTTATGACCATTGCAGCATAACTGCAACTGTTGTTCTTGGTTCTGATCTGGTTCAATAGCTTGTGATCCAATGTAAGAAGGACATTGAGGAACAAAGAATGAAAGAGTGCAGAATTGAAGATTGGGCTCCTGGGGAGAAGGAGCATCTTTGGGACTGAAACTCATGAACTGTAGATACAGGAAGTGAAAGGAAGAAAGGGGGATGGAAGGAAGGGGCAGAAAGAAAGAAAAGGAAAGAAAGAAAGAAAGAAAGAAAGAAAGAAAGAAAGAAAGAAAGAAAGAGAAAGAAAGAAAGAAAGAAAGAAAGAAAGAAAGAAAGAAAGAAAGAAAGAAAGAAAGAAAGAAAGAGGAGAAAGTAAATGAGATATATGGATGGATAGATAAATACATGGAAGGAGGGAGGGAGAGAGAAAAAAAAGAGAGGAAGGAAGGACATAAACCCTGGCTTCAGAAGACTTTGAAGCAGCACAACAATCTAGGGCTGGCCTGCAAGGGATCTCAGAGGTCATCTAGTCCAACCCCCTGCTCCAGCAGGAGATCCTTACAGAATCAAAGAATAGCAGGGTGTGTGAGTGTGTGTGTGTCTGTCAAAACACCAAAAACAGGCCAAGTAGCTCTGTGGAGGTCAGTTGTAAATTAGAACACTTGCTAAGCAACTGGCTATTAAGTGAGGACCTGGTCATTAAGCGAGGACCACTTACATTTCATTTGCCAGTCACATGGCTGCCTGCCCGGGCCTCTCCCTTCCCTCTCCAGGGCTCCCCAGGCCTTGGAGACTGGCAAAAAAACACTTGCTAAGCAACTGGCCATTAAGCGAGGACCTGGTCATTAAGCGAGGAGCACTTACATTTGGCTTGCCAGTCACGTGGCCACATGGCCATGCCCACCCGATTACATGACCACCTAGCCATGCCCAGTCAGCAAGCCACTCCCACCCCAGCCACTTGACCAAGCCACACCCATAAAATAGACCACACCCATAGAACCGGTTGTTAAGAAATTTGAATCCCACCCCTGTGTACCAGTTATTTCAGCTGCATAGATGCTCTCTTCTATTGCTTGACAAATACATACAATGGAATTGATCTGCATATAAAGGCGTGGCATAACAGTTGTCATTGATAGATTATTTGCATGCTTCTCAGTTTCTAACAGCTTTGTCCCAGTGGTTGCCAACCAGTGGGCCGTGGCCCACTGGAGGTCCATGAGAAAATGTTGGTGGGCCACAGAGAAATATCCCCCTTAAAGCAATTAAAGCAATTAATCCACCCACATGGCCCACCCATCCGCTGGCCCCCACGCTTCGACCTACAAAAAGCGGTGCAGTCCTTTTTTCTTTTGCAAACCTGCAAAAAGCAGTGCAGTTGCAAACCTGCAAAAAGCAGTGCAGTCCTCACCAGCCAGGATGAGGTAGTAGTGCTGTTGCAGCAAGAGGGGGCTGGCAGCACAGGTGGACTGAAATGGAGATGGCTGGAAGGTGCAGGAGCACTGCACTACTTGCATTTGTGCGGCACTCCCACACCTTCTAGCTTTCCTCTCCTGGCCTGGGCTCTTCCTCGATGGCTGCGGGCTCTAGGGATGGCCTAGGGCAGGAAAGGTACTGGCTGGTAGTGGTGGGAGGCGGCGGAGTGGGCAAGTCTGCGCTCACTATCCAGTTCAGAGGTCCGGAATGGGGCGTCATCAGTTTCCTCATCCCTCTCGGCGCTCTGCTGCCTCCCTCCCTATGGCCCTAGCCACCGCTGCCTGGAAAAAGCACAGGAAAAGCGAGCAGCAACATAGCTCTCGCTAGGGCAAAAAAAGCTGAGAATGAAGAGAGCAAGAGAAGGCAAGAGAAGACGGAAGCTGCCGCCTTTGAAAAGCACCGCTTTCTGTTGCCTGTGCCTTCCAATCTCTGCTCTTTCCCCCCAGCGAGAGCTGTTTCTGCTCGCTTGCTTTTCCTTGGGGGGTAGCAGAGATGTCAGGGCTGCTCTCCTCCCTCAGCAAGCCAGGTCTGAAGGAACGCGAAGAATTGCGGACAAGCGCAATATAATTTTTTTAAAAATATATATTATTATTATTATTATTTTTTAAATTGTATTAGTAGTCCTCGGGATTTAAAAGTATGAGTTTGGTGGTGCTTGAGGTCCAAAACATTGGCGATCCCTGCTTTATCCATTAATTGCTCTACAATACAAGCTTTGTTGAATGGTCAATTCCTTGGTCAAAGTAGCAGAGCCATATTGACGAAGAGCTTTTTCCACTGCTAAATTCGAGTGCTATCAAGCCATTCTTGAGTCAGCCAAAATTATATAGGGAGTCCTTACTTAATGATGCTAATTGGGACTGGAAACTCCATTAAGTGAGTGTGAGTGGGAGTCACCTGCACAACCTTTTGGACCTCAGGGACCACTAAATTCATAATTTTAAATCCCACGGACCACTAATATGATCTGCCGGATAGGCATGACTAGGTGATCATGTGACCGGGTGGGCATGTTGAACTCGATGTCACTCACATCAAGGGGCACCTCGCTGGCCTCTACTCACCCCTCCCCTCCCAGTCACTCCTCGCCTGCCTGACCAGGCTCCTTAGGGCCCCAAGAGGAAGCTGTTGTTGGAGCTAAGTAGCCACCATGAGAAAGAGTTGACAAAACAGCTGGCTCAGTTCAAATTGGATCTGACAGAGAAGGAGGCTCGCAGAAGCACCTCACTGAGGACTACAAGCATAGGCTTTCCAAGCAGAGGGAAGACCTGTGGGAGTGCAAGACCACATGTACCAGCACCTGGAGGCTCAGCGGACTCAGATGATCAGCCAGTTCCAGGCCATGATGCAGTCCCACTGGAACAAGACTCTTTGCTCTTCACCGCCAGTGGTACTTTTCTCCAGCCTTCGCCCAAAGCCCTGCACCAGGGGGCTGAAGCAGACCTCATGTCGGAATTTCTGTCCCCCTCTGACCCACACAAAAAGACCGTGAGGTGGGAGACTGCCTGCAGCACAACAAACGTTCATTGCACTTATCCAGCCCAGAGTCTGTAGTTTGAGGATCCCTGATTTAGTGCAATAAAAAAAAATGCAAATAATTTTTCTGCAGACCACGAATTTTTTCTTGTGGATCACCAGTAGTCCATGGACCACCAGTTGGTGACTGCTAGTTTAGTGATGATAGTGCCAGTTGCTGTTAAGTGCAATCCGCACATGACCATAACTTGCAGTTTCCTCTGGCTTCCTTATTGACTTGGCTTGTTGAAAGCTATCAGAAAAGATTGCAAATTGCAATCATCTGGCTGTGGAATGATGAACCAGTTGTCAGTATAAGAATTCAATGTAACTTTTTGTTCAGCACCATTGTAAGTTTGAAAAGTTGCTGAACAATTAACCATTAAGCAAGCATCACTTGTTCCAGCATGAAAGTTGTCTCCATTGCTAATATGTGTTCTGTAAGTGGATGTCCGGGCCTGGCTTTTATGGTGAGTGATCAGGAAATTATTTGGTTGATTCCTCCACCTTTGCTTCCCTCCCTCTTCACCATGTCTGGAATGGTGTGGTTCTAACTGCAAACACCTGTTATGTTTAGGCTTTTTTAGCATTTGTCCTTTTCATAGCCTATTTGATATAACCTATGATGAATAATGTTTTAAAAACAAGTCAAGGGAGTTGACTCAAAAGCAGCATTTTTACCTGTCTATTTGTGTCCTTCTATAGGCAATTAATTCTTACTTTTAGATTATTCTGTGGCTTTTTTCAAAGATAATGAATGTTGAGATTTTGTTGGTCACATCATTCTGCTGTTTCACTGTTTCAGCTTTGCACTCCATGTTTCAAGGCTGTGGTGTTGGAGCCCTTACAGTACTGCTTGTTCAGCAGTTTAACACAACTGCATAATTCTGATTAACCAGCATAGCATAGATTTTTAGGAGAAAACAGCAGAATGGCAACAGAGGAGCTCAGACCAGAGTTGCAAACTAAAGTCTTGACCATGCAGAAAATAATTGGTTGCATAAGTAGCCAAAGCATTTTTAATCAATGGCTTATTTCTGCAATTTTCCGGCTTTTATTACAAAGTTATGTATGTTTATACCTGCAAGATTAGTTTGCCTAGGCTTAGTATAGTTGCTCTTGATCACGTGCATACTGCAGCTGCAGTGCTATCAGGTAACTATAATAGTAATGATAATAATGCCATTGAAGACAGTGCAGATGGCTGGTCATCTGATTATTGTATTTTAAAGATGGATCTACCTAACCCCCCTCCCCCCCCCCAAAAAAAAGCAAAGTTACTTTGCTTACTGTGATTGGGTGTCAGTGATGATAAAAATAAAACAGTAAAAACTCTTCCAAAAAGCTATACCTAGAAAAGTTTTTTTTAAAAAGGAAATGAAGTTGTACAAATGTCTACTAAGATGAAGATACTTCAAATTTTGAGGTGCTGTTTCAAAAGCATGTGTGAGATTCAGATATCTTTGCCGAATAATTTTCATTTGTGCACTTATCTACAATAGTTTACCCAAAACTATGACTTTTATTAAATATTCCCCCAAAAGTTATTTCTTATAGCCTGCTGCCATACTTGGACTAAGACAGTAGAAAGTATGCAGTAGAAAGTTTTGCTCAATTCCTTAGAACAGGAAGGTAAAGTTTCTTTCACTTTCTATTTCTTTCCAGATCTAATTTAGATTCAGAAATTTTCTTTTGCTAGATGTATTCTATCATTTCAAATTATTTATTCCTTTCTCTTTCTGTTTGCATTCTTAGAGAGAAGCCAGTTACTAGATTAATTAAGATACCTCTCTAATTATGCTTAAAATTGACACAGGTATGTGTGTATATTTTTATTTATATTTCCTACTTCTTAACCATTTCCCTCAGAGTATGACATATGATTGTTAAGGACCAAGATTCATTGATCTCAGAAGAATAGAGGGAGACTAGAAACATTGGATTGGGAGCCTTGTCCACTTTGGTTACCTCATTATTGGCACTAAAGGAACCTTTGTGCTAGTAACAGCAGTGGAATCACTTTATTAGAGTTAGCTAATGGAAGATTGTGGGGACAGAATAAATAGGTCATGCTGTACCTGGAAAGCAAAACATGCCAACAACCTGATGGTAACAGCCATCAACAGGTTGGGCTTGGCTGTGTGGGACTCTATGCAAGAGAAACAGATGCTATCTCCTCAAGGGTGTCCTGTTCTCAAAGAATGGGCTGCTGTCTCTGTGTGTTTGTCATGCTGGCAGACAAGGACAGAACCCACAGACTTCTTTATAGACACAAAATATTCCATGTAATAAATTCCATGGAATTCTTGCATGTGAAGGTTTGTAAGAATAGAAAACAAAAGCAAGCATGGATACTTTTGACACCAGCTCAGTGGCGGGGTTTTTTGTTTTTTTCATGTACACTGGGAATAGCCTCCTCTTGCTGCTTGGCAGCTCGCTCTTATTATCTAAGTGTAAGTATGTTAGGTACCTACTCATTGTAGCGTGGCTTCCTAGGAGGAAGCAGTCAACAGAATACTAGAGTTTTTAGGTTTCTCTGAGACACAATTGTACGTTCTGTAGAATGAGGTGGTAAAAGGTCCTGGCACAATATACTAGGAATCCTTCTTAGAAAACTACTTTAATCTAAGGCAGGGGTGTCCAACCTTGGCAACTTTAAGACTTGTGGACTTCAACTCCCAGAATTCCTCAGCCAGCAAAGCTTAAAGTTGCCAAGGTTGGACACCCCTGATCTAAGGCATAAGAAGGTTCATTGTTTGATAGAATGTTGCTTGTTCTATTCCCCAAAACTGGATATTTGCTGTGAGTAGCTTTAAAGTAAAATTCTGCTGTTATTTCCCCTCACTTTCATATGAAGGGGGTTTTGGGGGTATAGGGGTATATCAGTTTGTTTGTACAGGTAGTCCTCAATTTACAACTGTTCACTTATGACCATTCAAAGTTACAAAGGCACTGAAAAAAGAGACTTTTGACCATTTTTCAGACATATGACTGCTGCAGCATCCCCATTACCACGTGATTTATATTTGGATATTTGACTACTGACTGATTTTTTGACAGTTGCAGTATCTCGGGGTCAGGTGATCACCTTTTGCAACCTTCTGACAAGCAAAGTCAATGGGGAAACCAGATTCACTTAACAACCATGTTACTAATTTAACAACTGAAGTGATTCACTTAACAAATGTGACAAGAAGACTTGTAAAATGGAGCAAAAGTCACTTAACAAATTTCTCACTTAGCAGTATAAATTTGTGGATCGATTGTGGTCATAAGTTGAAGACTACCTGCAAAATATTTTGAACCAAGACTTTTTAAAAAGGGGCATTCATTATAGAACTGTTCTTATTTCCCTGCATTAAAATAGCATCTCTAATGGCATACCTCCTCTTTCTTCCACATATATTTATAGACAAGGTTAGTTGTCAGACAATGAAAATGGAACAATGATGTTGTGACATATCTATCTTGTAAACCAAATTATGATGACAGTATCAACCGTTTGCATAGGCTTGCTTAAAATAATGAACTAAATATATCAGGGAATTTTAATTTCTTAACACTTAATTTCTGACCTATGTCTTCTATATAAATATAAGGAAGCTCTACTTCTCCAGATGTTACTCAATATATTTCACCTTAGCTGATACATGTTGGACTTCTGACAACTATAGTTCACAAATAAATCCTGGACTGCAAGTGCCAATTTGTTTTTCTGATACCTTTGTTATTTTGGTTTTTTAAAAGGTGTCATTTTCAGAGTCTGCAGTCTTATGTATGATTAAATTAGTGTTAATAAATGGGAGCTAGATACACTGGCAGTATTTTAATGAACGGAAATCAGATTCTGGCACATCCTTGTGCCATTCAAGATGTATCACTTTTGTTGTCATTTTCATTTAAACTTGTTAATGCTTGCAAAATGTGGACTTGGGCAAAGAGGTCATTCTCTCTGCATGTCAACAGAGTTAGTAATTATATTGAGTTGAGAATTATTTTGCTGAATTTGAACATTTGATTGTATAATGGACATGAAATTCTTTTTCATCACCAAGTTAATCACTTTACAGGCTAATTTAGCTTTCATGTTGCAAAAGTTTTCATTTGTGTTAGATTTTGCAAAGAAGTTGCAAATCTAACTTTTGCTGGCACACAAAAGATATGCAGTAGGAAGATAAAAGCATGAGACAGTAACCACAAGCTAAATATTTATATTAGTCTTGTAAATACTGAAATCCATCCCAATATATGGAAAAAAAAATTGTTATTACCAGTCTTATGTTCATGGTAAAATAAAGTACAACATTTAGAAGAAGCCGCTGAAAAGAATAGCATGGGTAAAAGATACAACTTATTGCAGCTACAACTACCTTTAGATGCACTGAAGATGGACTTTTGGTAGAGTTGTTTCATGGGTGAATTTAACTCTTTTTTTGTAATAATGAAGAAAACTTCTCTTTTGTTTATTTTTCTGACATACAATTATTGGCATATGGGGGAAAACAATTTTATGAATGGAGAAATGTAATTTGCTGGCAATAGGTCTAAATCAGTAATTACTAATTTGATTAATATATATCTATTTGGACTGTAATTTTTGGCAGATATATATATATATATATATATATATATATATATATATATATATATATATATATATATATATATATATATATATATGTGTGTGTGTGTGTGTGTGTGTTTTCTTAAGTTTTCGCGGGTACTTACATGTATGGTGTTCGGCTTGGTTCGGGTATTCTCCCACGTCATTGTAGTTCTTTTAAAGTTGTAGCAACGTTTCAGCAGAATCTCATCTGCCATCATCAGGCAGATCATGTATTGTGTCCATCTGTGGGTCAGACTTTTACAGTGGTTTCAGATTTAAATTTGGGGCAGCCTATTGCTGTGCCAGAATGGTTTTTTCTTCATCTTGATTGGTTGGGAGTCTTGGTCTGTGTTTATTGGTCTCGGAGTTTGCTGTGTTCTGCTTGATGGGTGTCTCTGATATCTTCTGTCTGTTTTTTGGCTCTTTTTGTATCTTGATTGGCTGGCAGCATTGTGTTACTTTAATGGAGGCCTTTAGTGCAGCTTGGCTTCGGGTAAATGGACGGCTATCATTAGTTAGGAAGCTGGGTTTCATCTGGGTGCCTGGTTGGGGTGTGTTTGAGCTGGAGGTATCAGGGGGGATCTGTTTGTGCCCAGGTGTTTGCCTGGCTTGTGGTGTGGAGATTTTTTGTTTGTGAGTGCAGGCTTCCAAATGATTGACAGCCTGGTGGAATCATCTCTTCTGTTCATGCTTTCTGGTCTTTTTTCAATCTCTATGGCTTCTCTGATGACTCTGTGGCTAGGGTTTCTTGCTTTATATAATAGTTTCCATAGTGGCTTATATATATATATATATATATAATATCTATATATATCATATATATATATATATATATATATATATATATATATATATATATATATATATATATATATATATATATATATATATATATATATATATATATAGTTATATATATATATATATATATATATTTATATATATATAACTATATAACTATATAACTATATATATATAGTTACTCTACATGTATGTACACACATCTCATATACATGCATCCACTGGGACCATTAGGAAAAGTTGTCTCTAATTCAGGTTAGTTTAGTAGGTTCTTCTTTCCTGACATTTAGCAAAGTTGAGATGGAAAGATATGAGAAAAGATTCTTCCTGTCTATCCATATCCTAGTTGGTTTGTCGATTCAGAGAAAGTACAGAATACCTCCATCACCTCCTTTCTTATTACTCATGTCCATCAGACTTGTGTTTAAACATAAAGCTAATTCTATGTGCATCCTTATTTGGTTGGCCACTTACCTAGAATCTGAATAGGTTCAACTTTGCCCACTTAAATGTTTCACTGTACATAACTATGCCTTATATAAATATATAGAGTTTGAGTTGCAAAAAATTAAGGCTAATAACATAACAATTGCAGGTTATTAAGAAAATTGATGCAAAATTGATTAATGCTATTTGGAACTTCAAATGTTATGGAAAAGTGGCTGAAATCAGCTGGTTATGTTATTGGGACTTCTTGCATTGAAAGAAACTAAAATGCATGTACATATGCTTACATCCATTCTTGTACACTCTCGGGGTATACCTGTCTTGGGAGATATTTGATTTTCTTGGTCATGTGCCCTCCTTTCATCGTTCCGTGCTAGCAAATGGCTATAATTAGATTAGCAGCCTGCTAAACAGCAGTGACAGTATCCAAGCCTCAGAGAGCATGTGCTAGATTCTGCATGTGCCTTTCTGCCATTGGCTGACAACATTTGCTGCTTTCCAATTTGATAGGCTTCCACAGTAATCTGTATGCTGCATTAGAGACATAGATACAGTGGAATAGTGTTCATGCAACAGTGGAGGAACTCTTCTGTAGCATGAAAGAAAAACATACAGAAGAGAGAGTCGTTGCTCTTTATTATAAACCTATCAGCATTTTAACAACTGCTGGCTGCAGGCAGAGGTCAGTGAAGGAGTTTCAGTTCATGGTAATTACTTTCAGGTCTTTATCTCCTCCCATAAAACACATCCATGCATGAAATGAATACAGTTAATCTTGTCATCTATCTAATTTTCTTCTGTTTTCGTTAACATGTGCAACCTCCTGGAATGGTCATCACATGACAAAACACATAATTATATTTAAGATTTAGCAAGAAAATATATTGTTATTGCATGGAAGGGTCTCGTGAAATCTTTGACCCTGGCACTTACTTATTTTTGTTGTGATAAGAGTGTTAGTATTTGTTTGGAATTTAAAACAAACAAAAGATAACAACAACTGAATTAGAATATATATAACTTTTTTTCATTCATGAAGAATGAAATTTTTCTACATAATGACCATTAATCAGGGATAATTCTGGAGGTAGCCTTCGGTTCATTCCAGGCAGTAACAATAAGCCTATTTATGCAAAAACAGGAACTTGGGTTAATATTGTCTATTGTCTGTCTGCAGCATATTGTGAGGATTCTTTGTTTGATCCTCCGAATTCCTTATTAAGTAGGAACTCACTTACATTGCAGTGGATCTATCATTGCATAGCTATTGTTACAAGATACTAGTTTTAAGCTTACGTATGTGTGGTATGTGTCAAAGATCTTACCCGGTCTGTAGCAAAATGGAATTTGGTATAACAGGATGGTGCAGTGAAACGTTTTGACAAACCTGCCTGGATTATTTTTTTGAGAAAGGGAAGAAGAGTCTGCTATGATTCTCTTCCTTCACTCTCTCCATTAGATTCTTGTTTATAGGCAACTTCAGATTTTTGAGTTACTGAGTTCCTCAGTAACTGATCCAAACTTATTCAGAAGTGTGCTGATTGAAGGTATGCACCTTGCTTAATTATTTAAAGGAACAGCTGAAGCCGGAAGTGCTACAATAGATCTTTAGTTGTATAGTTATAAAAGAAAACATAACAAACCTTTGAAAACTACTGCTTTATAAATTATATTCTTATGTGTACTCATGTATTAGCAAATGGGTATGGTTTGTTTCTCTGGAGCTTTTTGTAAACTAGGTTCTTTGAAGTTGCTCCTGTGAATGTTTTGACTGCTGACAGCCAAGTAAATGTGCATTAGGTCACGAATTGTCTAGCTGGCATTTAGCCACCATGCGTCTGGATAACAGGAGAATGAACTGTTTACTTTTGTTTCAAATCTCATTTCTACTTTTACTTTCAGGTTTTTCTCTAATTAAATTTTACCAAACACACCTCAGTTGTAGGTTTCTGTTTCTAATACATGCGTGTATATATGTATATATGTGTATGTGTATGTAAGTATCCATGCATGTGTATGTATTATATTTATTTTATTTATTTTATTTATTTATTTGATTTGCCAATTGTTTACAAGATAATAAGTATAAGTGTATACATAGTTGTGAATACATGAAATGGGTACATATAAGAAAAATAAAAGAAGAATAAGAGAAACAATAGGACAGGGACGGTAGGCACGTTGGTGCGCTTATGCACGCCCCCTACATACATTGTGTGTATGTGTGTGTATTCTATACAGTGTGTGTCTGTATGTGCATAGATTTCTTTTCCTTGGTATCAATAAATCAGAATGGCATCTCAAATTTAATTGTCATCCAAGCTGTGAATTTAGTTTAATTTTGAAATATTAAGCATAAATTAATTATACATTACATAGTGGCTTTGGACAACTGCTGGGAATGATTTTACCATTAGAATCTTTACCATTTTTTACCAAAAAAACTAAAGTTGGGGGCGATTCACTTAACAACTGTGGCAAGGAAATTCGTAAAATGGGACAAAACTCACTTAACAATAGAAATTTGTAGCTCAATGATGGTCATAAGTCAAGGACTACCTGTATTGTAGTTTTTAATTAGATTTTGGGGATTGTTTAAAACACAATCCCAAAAAACTAATTAAAACTACAATACAGGTAGTCCTTGATTTACGGCCATTTGTTTAGTGACCATTTGAAGTTACAATAGCACTGGAAAAAGTGACTTATGACCATTTTGCACACTTATGACCATTGCAGCATTCCCATGGTCATATGATCAAAATTTGGGTGTTTGGCTACTGGCTCATATTTATGACATTGCAATACCCCAGGGTCCCATGATCCTCTTTTACAATCTTCTATCAAGCGAAGTCAAGCAAGATTCATTTAACAACCATCTTACTATTTTAACAACTGAAGTGATTCACTTAACTGTGGCAAGAAAGGCCATAAAATAGGGTGCAACTCACTTAACAAATGTTTTACTTAGTAACAGAAATTTTGGGCTCAATTGTGGTTGTAAGTTGAGGACTACCTAGATGTAATAATGCTACATTAATTATTGCCCTATTTGCTGTACATTTTTTTATTTCCTTGCAAACTTTGCTGTTTGTAGTCCACATCAATACTATTCATCTATGTATGTCTACTTCAGGATACCACTTCATTTTCTATTGAAAGTTGATGTTTCATGGATTTGCTTATTGATATGGCATGAAGAAATAACTGTTTATAACCTTATAGGGTTAAAGAGTTATTAAATTATGTGATGAAGTCTGGAAGTAATTTTGTTGATATATTTGTTTTCTTTTTTTATTCATTCTTTGCTTTTTCTTCTTTCTTTTTCTTTTTTCCTGAAGTTTTTACTCTTTTTTTTATCTTTTTCTAACTTTATTTTTTATTAGTTTTCATTGTTGTAATCAAAATTCTTTATAAAAGTTATATTTTTTGAAATAGGAATGCTTTAAATGTTTTGGATAAAAGACAATAAAGCAATTGTAGATCATACATCTTTGAAATTGCCAAAATTTCTTAATTCAAAACATTTCTACCAAAAATGTTGATCATGGAAGATTGTGGAAAAAAATTCTAACCAAATCTTTCCTTAAATGGACAAAAACAAATTAAAAGCAGAGAGGTCCAGAAGATTCTCTCCAAATATGGAGAGGAAAAGTATTAAATATTCTAATTTCATAATATATGTTAATGGGATTTAAGTGGTAAATAGCCAGAAAAGAAATATGATAATTAACTTGATGAATAATTTGGCCCAGACAGCAGTTCCAACATTCAAAATTGAAAGGCTTGAAGGAAACTATAAATCAGATCACACAAGTAGAACCAGTCTTATCAATCTGTGGTGTAACCCACTTAGAATGTGGTCTATCATTGTAGTCACCATACTTCAAAAATGATACTAAAAATTGAAATGTTTGAAGAGCCTTTGTATGTTCACAAGGTTCAACAGTATGAGATTTTTAAACTTTATAAAGTGATACAGAAGCACAATTAACATTATAGTGGTATCAGGAAACTGAACAAGAAGGATGTGTCCTTCTCAGTATACTGAAACTTGAGTGATGGGAAATTCAAGATAGAAAAGATAAATAGTCTTTATTTAATTACCTTTGTGTAGTAATGATCAGTTTAAATAATTTAAAAATTAGATAACTCCATTTTAAATACATTTATCCTAGGGTATTGGCATGGCTATGAAAACTATAAGTCATGCATTTATTTACAATAAACAATGCTCAATAATGCCAAAATATGATTGGGAGCCATCCAGAGTAGGTTACAAAATGGGTAGTTACATAAATGTTAAACAATAAAATAAACAATAAAATTTATTTTATTTTCCAATATGTTACAAGTTTGAGGACAGAGGAAATAATTTATTATCTTACTATCATGGAAGCAGATCCCAATTTTAAAAACAAGAATACTTAAGCATCTTTGAAATAGTAACACTGTATCTGTATGTATTAAAAATATATTAAAGATCTAGTATCTTGTGTCACCTTAATAATGAAAATGTATCCTGAACCAGCATAGAATCTTATTATTTAACTTGTTTATGTATTCTGGAGATCTCTTAAATTTAACATTTCTGACAGTTTACTGTGTGTCACAGAAGTAATAAATAGACATGTAAGGCTCCTTTTATAATAATAATTAGACCCAATTCAGTAAAGTTCAAATATTTTGGAATTATGAATAACTGTTGCACAATATCCTGGCACATGCTCTTTGTTTAGCTATCTAAGTTCCTCACTTACATCATCACAGATCCTACTGCAAAATTTGCATCCTGTACATGGAACAACTCAGGGGTAGGAAAGTGATTTACCCTGTGTCTGTCTCTTTTAGATGATTCAAGTAGCACAACTTTTGCCTTTGCATACAATAATCAAATTGGGTTGGCACTGTTTTCAAAATAGTAGGAAGAAAGATCATTGCCATGTTTCCCTCACTTCTGACGTTTATGTTCTTCACCAGAATTTTGCAGGAGGCAAAAACATCAAGATGTTATTAGCACTTTCTGAAAATCTATTCTTTTTTCATCTTATTCCCTGCAGAAAGAAATACTTAATTCACTAGTACTCCATGAAGTACTGCTTTGATTTCTGCAGCAGTCTTGACTTGAAACAAATTCACCTCTTCTTTCCATTCCGTTTTGGAGCTTCAGGGTAGAAAGGAGAATTTAAATTCATCCAGCCATTTGAAATGAACTTTTGGAGAATGCAACAGCTATACCAAAAGAGGCTCCTCTTGATTTGCCCAAAGAGTAAAGAAGGTCTAATTTATTTTCATACTTTTGGGGGTTTTGCGAAAAGCATTAGAAATATGGTGACATTTATTTTTGTGTTTAATGAAAGCTAATATTTTTCTTATACAGGGGAAGGGAAAGCAAGAAATTATGGTGCAAAAAAGATTATTTGTCTTCACCAAAGGGGCAGATGGAGAAATCAAACTCTGAATTGTCTGGATCATTTATTTGCCTTTTCCCTGATTGACTTATCTCCTAATCTTTTTAGAATTTTACAGCCTGAAATTTGATTCCTGGTGGAGCTAAGGACATTCGGTCAAGATGTTGGTAGTTCAAAACCATTTATGTATAAGGGTTATACTCCCAGGACTTCAGATCTGAAGGGAGAAAGATTTTTCAGAATTCAGAAGGGCTGTTCCTGCAGCCATTTTTTCACCAACTCCTTTAAGGAATCCCATCTACTCCTAAGGTCATCAGGTTCCTTCTGCAACTGTTTAGTTTAAGAAGTTGCCAGCAAGTGTTACCTTTCCATTCCACAGACTCTTGTTCCCTTTGGAACTGAAATGCTGCATAGCCATGGCTACTTCTGCTGCCTTGGCAAGACCAATTATTTGTCTTGAAACCAGCTATAGTTTTTTGAAGACTTTTAGCATACTATACATCCCTTAGGGAATAGTGGTGAACCATTATGATATAAAAATGACAAAAGAGATAGAAAATGTTTCCAGGCACTTTTGATTAAAGTCTAAGTGCAGATATGAGGCAACACTTGGAATAGCTCCGCTCACTGCTATAATCTGTTGTCAGATATCTATAATCATATCCTTTTATTTACCACATTAATCAGCCTGTGCTAACTCATTTGGCATCTATATGAATACTTTGTGCGCCGTAATCATTTAGTGTCAATGACTTTTTTGAGTTGGGGTAAACCCAGCAGTTGACAGGCTCATGGGTGGGCCATCTGTGTCTTACAAATACATACACATAAATTGTCTTCTGACCTACTGATTCTGCACTAGCATGTTTTTTTTTCTCCCACTACTCTTAGAAAGTGGCACTGTTAATTATATTGAGCAGAATCATTAATGAGGGAGATGAGGAATTTGACAACAGTTTAGTATTTCTGTTACTGGCTAACATGGGTCGTGAATTATCCTCCTACTATGTAGTAATACCATCTTTCTCCAACAATACGACCCCCCCAAATAGGAAGGCCCAGCACTGTTTTATTGGCATGAGTAAAATTAAGCCTCGCCCCCAAATTTGGGCCTGTTTAGGGGGTGGCGGATGCTGGGGGCGGGAGGGCAAACTTGCCATTAGGAGCAGTCTGTGGGTAGCTATGCCTCACCACCAGGCTGCTCCTAACGGCCGATCATAGCGGAGCGCAGAGAGTTGCCTATCCCCGCCAAGCGCCTTTGCTGCAAACCATGGTTCTGGCTGCAGGCCGGGTCAGCGAGTGGGCAGCGGTGTGGATGGCGGTGGCGGCGGGGCACTTTGCGTCATGGGATCTTCGTCGGCCACTGCTTCCTCCACCGCCGTCAGTTTCCCTTCTGCCCTCGCCACGGCTTATGCCGTGTTCGGATGGCAGCGGCAGGGTACTTTACATCACAGGAACTTCATCGGCCGCCACTTCCTCCGCCGCCATCGCTTTCCCTTCTGCCCTCGCCACGGCTTATGCCGTGTTCAGAGTGCTGCCAGCAGTGGCTGGACAACCCACTGCTGATGAGAACTGCCTGCCCTTCTGCAGAGGCATCACTTTGCTTGACAGTGGCTGCATCGTCAATGTCCTGCAAGTCGGTGATTCATTCGGGCTTCGGTGGATGGAAGCAGCAGCAGGAAGGTGATGCCATCGTTTCTCTCCCCCCATGTCCCTGTCCTTCAAGGAGATGAAGGTTGGGAGTGGTTACTTCTTCCATTTAAGGGAGTGTTAAGGGTGAATGAATGAATGAACCTTCCAATCCAAACATAAAATAAAGGGAATCATCCTACAGACCCTTGGATGGAAATAGGATGGAAATCCACCTCCTGGATTTCTCCTGGCAAATCCCAAAGACACTCTTCCCTCTCTCCCTTCTTTTTTCCCAGCCAAGCTTCCCAAAGGATTCTCCTGCTAATTCATTCATTCAGCTTCCTTCTCCCTCGCCAGTCTGTATTCTTAGGGAACTGATGGAGGGAATGAGAATAAACAAAGCTTAAAAAGGGGGGGAAGGTCCATGGGGGGGGGGTTTGAGCGGCTGGAGCAAGAGGAGAGCCGTACAGCTGAATGAGCCAAGAGAGTCCGCTTGAACAACGCAGGTGGAGGGACAGACTCCGATAAGACCATGACCTGAAGCTCTGGGATGGGCAGCAAAACGGGGCATGGGGGAGAGAGAAACGATGGCATCACCCTCCCGCTGCCGCTTCCATCCACCGAAGCCTGAATGACTCACCGACTTGCAGGACGTTGTCGACACGGCCGTTGTCAAGCAAAGCGATGCCCCTGCGGAAGGGCAAGCAGTTCTCATCAGCAGCGGGGTGTGTCCAGCCACTGCTGGCAGCACTCTAAACATGGCATAAGCCGCGGTGAGGGCAGAAGGGAAAGCGATGGTGGCGGAGGAAGTGGCGGACGACGAAGTTCCTGTGACACAAAGTACCCTGCCGCCACCGTCCACACCGCCACCCACCTGCCCGCTGACCCGGCCTGCAGCCAGCACCATACCCGGGTCTGCAGCAAAGGCGCTTGATGGGGTAGGGAGCTCTCCGCGTTCCTCCATGATTGGCCGTTAGGAGCGGCCTGGTGGTGAGGTGTAGCTGCCTGTGGACCACTCTAGGTGAGGGTGTGCGTGGGGAAATTTAAGTCACCCCTGAAAAGACGGCCTTGCCATGTTTTCAGGGAACAAAAAAATAAATAAGGCCTGGCCTTATTTTGTGAGAAACACGGTATTAAAAGCCTAGTAATAAGAACCATGTGTATAATATCACACTGTGTAAATCTCCAGGCTCTATTGTTTATTCATACCTATCCCATCTATTTATTCTTTTAGCTCATTAAAGATTCCAGTTCTTTTACTAATAATCTCCTAGTTTTTATTGATAATCTTCTTAGAGTTTTCAGCATCTTGACTACATATTTAACTTCTTCGGGGTACTTCATAATGAAACGTTTTAGTCTTTTTTATTTTTGTCCTGATTCTGTTACCCTGTTTCAACTTTTTTAAAAAGCCTTGTTCTTTGAGAATGAATCTTATTGTGGTTTCCTATTCACCATTCATAGCTGAGAATTATGGTGGCATATAAATTTAATACAGAAATAATAAATCAAATAAGTAGTTACATTTTACATCTAAATGTTGCCAACATTTATGAGTACAGTAGCAGCCAAAAGTATAGGTATTTCTCAACTCACTTCCTCAATCCAATTTGCTGTGAAATAAGTTGAAATTGACACGAGTAAATGGCATCCACCAGTTCATAGAGCAGACACTTTGCTTTTGATGTAGTAGGGAAGATTAATAAATATTGTAGTAAATGCATATGCTTGTACATCTGTTATGCCTGTATTTTTTCAACATTTGTAGCTTGCCAGATACTACAAGAAACAGGCATTTATAGTGATGCTGTCCTAAAATAAGTACAAAAACAACATCTTCAAATTTTGTGAGCTCTGAAATTCTCACACGCTCTCACCCATTTTCTGAAAATAAAACATTTATAATACATTTGGTTTGCGTTGAATTCTGTAGTGTCTCTCTGGAGAAGTTATTTGTACTGCATTGATATCCATGTTTTATGACAGTCCCCAGAGACTTTCAAAGATGATACAGTTGTTTGTATAAAACATAAACTGGAGACCACTTGATAGCATTTGTCACAGTCTGAACTGAACACAGATTTCTTTTCTATGTTGTAACAAATAAGAACGTTTCCCAGAAATTTTCTTATCTGTATATACTGGGAAACAATTTACCAGCACTCTTTCAACATGTGACATTTCTGTTATTGATATAGGCATTTAAGCCATATAAGAGTTGTTTTAATAACTCCTGATAATTGTTTTATTTAGTCACTGTATCCAATTTATTAATATTTAGTTTGTACTTTCTTAATATTTAATTTGCCAAACCAAAGTTATGGGAAACTGTTACTTCAGCCTCCTTTTTGCCCTTTTGAGATACTAGATTTACTTTAATCAACTTGACTGATTATATTTGTGATTTGAATATAAAACTTTCCCTGCCAGATTCATAAAACTGTCCAGAGATCCTACCATCACCATCTTAAAAATTCCCTTGTTTTTTTCCTGTTTCTTTTTCCTTTTTATTTAATCACATAAATTCATTGAAAAGAAATAACAGAATTGCTGCAAAATATATGATTATTGGGTCCTTCTGCACCTGAATTCATTATATAAGCAACAGATATGCAATTCAGAGCATGTTTTTGCATTGTGGCATTCATATACAACCCACTTTTTATTTTTACATTATAAATTACATTACAATGACTAAATGTGCATTTTAATATGCTAGCTTGAAGTAGCATTTTGTTTTGCTATGTGCATATATATTTTAAAACTCATGAAGATCTTAGTTGCCTCTTAATAAAGAGCCCATCTTACTGCATATTTTAATGTTAATTAATTCTTGAGTGTGGAAACTATTTTTAGTTTTATTATTTGTCTCCCTCTTTATATGAAACTGTATTACTGAAATGCATAAAATAGCAATCATGGTTAGTTTAAACAGCAGGGAAAAATATAAAATCCATAGTTAGCTTAATAATTTATTAAAACGAGTCAAAATGGAAGTAAAGTTAAGTTTGAAAGTTTTTGTGAATTTGCCTGGCAAGGTGTTAATAAGGTGTATTGTATTATATGATATAATAAAACGGGGCACAAGAAATAATTCATAAAGGCAAAACGAACATTTCTTTCATTTCAGAAGTAGAGAAATAGACTTTAACTTTTCTAGAATTGGTAAACATTACTGCTTAAAAATATTCTTTGGTTTACTATTTTCATCTATTCATCAGAAACTTTGTAATTGTGTACCATCAAAAAAGGTTTATCAAAACTGTACAGATTTTTCATTTCAGTAATTTCTCACTTGCCCTTTTCTAGTCATCATGCTTCTTTCCTCTAATAACCTTTCAAATACAGCTATTGAATATACTTGGCCATCTTTGTTGTATGTTACTAGGATTTCCTAGCTTATTACAAGATTTTCCAGTGGTTGATAGCTTATGTGCAGTTGAGTCAGTGGTGGATCTTTAATGACCATGTAAATAAATGACATGACTATCTGTCGCCAAACTGGTCCTTCATTTTCCAGTCCATCCAACTGGTGGCAGCCATTCCTTCCCTTTTATTGCTTTTCTTTCCTTCCACTTTCCCAGCATTATAGACTTCTGAAGGGTATTAAAGCTGCTTGTTTACTTGGCTAGCCATGCTATTCTCAATACCAAATTTTGTAGTACTTGCTATGTATTACTTTCCTCCAGGGTGCTAGCTAATCAGCGGATTTTACCAGATATGGCAGAATTAGGAATCTGACAGAATGAGAAATTGTTCCATACAGATGGGCATTATCAATAATTTTAGAGAGATTTTCCTAAATTTCCTTTAAGTGGAGCATGTCTCCTCATTATTCTCTACAAGCCAAAGCTTGTGAAATATATATAGATCAAGGCTGGCCTCCATCACCCCTGATTGTTTAATGAAGTACTCACAGAGCTGGACTTAGTTATTCCTTTAATTAAATGTACTGAACTGCGAGAGCAATTACGTTTTCACAGTGGCACATCACATTTTAAATGAGCATCAAGCTTTGCTTTTTCTTCACTTGAATTCCCTTTGTGTACCACAAGTTCCTACATAAAACATTCAGTTCAGAATAAAGATGCACATAAGAAAATTATTAAAAGGACTGAATAACTTTTTGCAGAATTGTGGAGCAACAGTTACTCCTCACCACACAGTTGTATAAGAGGAAAAGAAATGAATTTGCAGTTTATAATGAAGTTTGTTTTTAACTGGAAAAGGATTGGAGTGAATTCCCAAAAGAATGGAAAGTCTGCTTATACTAGAAAAATTTTGCTCTTTTCATTAAGAATAGAAATTTCTAAGTCCCAATATCAATTGAGAAAAGGATGCGTCGACTTCTTTTGCCTCACAATTTTCTCCTTGCAATGCATATATTATTGATAATAACAAATATGTATATTTATACAGGAAGAAATGGATGCAGCTATCTCTGTTTTATCTCTTAAGCAGGTTTTATTGGGTTCAATTTGAAGAAGAATGCAATGGAGAGAAAATACACACTTTTCTGTTACAGCATTATTATTTTTTACATCTTACTTAGGAAAAGTGCAGGAACTCCTCACTTCACAACTGCAAATTTCAAATGGCCTTAGCTTAGTGAAAAGTACAAAAGAATTAGTATCCACAAATTTATATATGTAGCTGCATATATAACCTATTTCCTGTATCCAACAAATATGTGCAAACTGAACACATCAGTGAATTAATGTTGAGTACCGTCTATACTAACAGTGAATTCATTTCCATTCTCTAAATATCAGTTAATATTTAGCTGGCTAAAATGATTTCCACAATCAAGGCAAATTTGAATTAAGTCAATCACTAGTATTCATTTAGTGATCTTTCAAAGAAAGATCACTGAAAAAGTGACTTATTTTCACACTTAACAACCATTGCAACAACATGGTAATGTGATCAAAATTTAGATGCTTGGCAACATATTTATGATGGTTGCAATATCCCAGAGCCATGTGATAATCTTTTGCATCCTTCTGACAACTAGGTTAATTAGGAAAACAGATTCACTTAACTATCTTACTAACAACAATGCAACAATTCACTTAACAACAGTGGCAATAAAGGTGATAAAATGGGGCAAAACTCACTTAACAACACTTAGCAATAGACAATTTAGGGTCAATTATGGTTGTAAATCGAGGATTACTGTATGTATAATCAACTGGAAATTCTGATATACTGATTGAAACTGAATATTCACACCCAAGACTGGATGTTGACTGTGGAAATTCTGCCTTTTTGTGTCAGTATTTTTGCGTTTTATATCATGTATAGCCAATTAAGAAACTATGGAAGATTTATATTATTGTCCCCCCCAGTGTGAAGTAGGTCAGGCAACTTAACTTTTATAATGAAGCTGCTGCCCCAACCATCTAATAATTTATTTCAGGCAACAAGGTCCTATTGGGTATGTAACTATGGATTTAATTTGCATTTAAAATACAGTTATATATTTTTTCATTCTTACAAAACCAAGTCAGTAATTATAAACAAAGATGCTTGGGATTTTATTTTAAAGAAAGCTCTAACTGCCAAGTATTGTGTACTAGGTGCTTCTGCTTTTAGTTTTACTTAAAAAGAACAACAGCCTGATCCTCTTGTAAAAATGAAGTGCTTTCCTAATGAAATTTGTTAGCACCACAACATCTGCCATCATCAATCATATTGACCATTGTATATTTTTTTATTTAAATGCAGAGACACATACACCACACCACACCATTTCAGCATACTGTATCCAGTTCCCCACAAGAGAGATTGAGATGAGATGAGACAAACAGCATATAAATGTAATAAATAAATAAAAAAGCAAGCAGATCCCACCTTAACTTCTCCCAGTTATTTTCCATTGCTTTTGCCTCTTCCTTCTACTGCAGTCCTAGAATTTCAATCATCAGTAGACACATAGAGATAAATCACATTTACACACAATTAAAAAAGAGATAATAGAAAAGCTAAGAAGGAAACAAAAACAGGAGAACACATTTTCTACATCAACACTCGGATAAACAGGGATTAGCACCCGACAAACAATCAAGCAGAAAATCATACACCAAAACACTGACAGGGCAAGCCACTTTATATAAACAGGGAACAAACCCCACACTCAACAGCACTGATGATGTTATTCGTCAGTAAAAACATTTGCAAGCCAACAATTGTCAGGAAGACCAGATTCACGCATGAAAGTTCCATTAAACTGATTAATGTCAGGTACAAATAACCAGAAATAAGAGTTGAGTTTGAAGCATCAAGAGTTTATTCTTGCCATTTATACACAAGAATCTAAGCACTTAATGGTCCAAGGTAAAGTTATGCTAGAGAAGGGTGAATGAAGTTCACCCTTCAGTTGGAAGGGGACTGATTTTGGATCTTTTGTGGCTGCACAATGATTCCAGACTGATTATGTGTTTAACCTCACCCTCCAGGTCAGCCTGCTCTTTTCCTACACTTATTGCTAAAAACAGCACAAGAATCTGATTTAGAATTAGATACAGATCAATTGCACTTGGGGAGAGTTGGATTTAGTTTGCTTCTGATTACATATTCTAGACTGATCCCCTCTTTCACTCTGCCCCAGGTTCTGCCATTCTTTTTCTTGTAACAATCAAGCTCAAACTGCACCAAGGATTCCACAGTTGTGAAATGTTCTGTGTTGAAGAAAAGGATATTTTGATTGAAATGTTTACAGCATCAGTTTCCCAGCTGGGAAAGGGACTGAGGCTGTATAATACAGTCTTTCCTTTGTGAAACTTCAATGTTTTCAATCAATTAGAATTATATTAATGTTAGTTCTTTACAGATGCAAGATATTTCCTTGTTTCATTATACACAGCAAGGCTTGTGATCAAGGAAAAGTAGTGGAATGGAGACATATGTAGGCTTTACAGCATATTTAGTGTTTCATTCTTTACATATGTAATTTAAATAAAGAATGAAGATTTGCACAGTGACTCAAGAACTATACTTATAATATCAAATTAGCCATTCAGAGTTACTACGTTTCTTGTGTTCTTCATGACAGTTCAGTAATTCTTAGAAAGGACAATTAGAATAGCTAACTGTACACTTTAGCGTAGCAGGCTTTCCATGCCCCAATTTTTAAAGGCCTTCTGAAGCTGTCTTTGTCTTCTGCTAATTTCAGACTATTGAGCACAGACAGAAAACACAATTAACCAATCTGTACTCCCTCTGGTGGACCCATAAGAGAGTGCACAATGTATTAGATATGTATTCTATAGTAAAACTTGTTTAAAAGGAGGCAATTAGTGTAATCAGCTGAATGTTTTAGCACTGCATAGTTTAATTCTTACTAATGTTTCAACATCTCACAGATTTGTGGGATTACATAAACATAGATTATGCAGTCCACCATTTTATTTCAAGAATTAGATAAATATTTGAAAAGCAGTTCTGTTGAGGATGGGAATTTAAAAACTTCACAAGGCACAGGTTTTCTATTCCCAGTGCCTTGCAATACAGTTTGAAATTAGCAATGTTTGTTGTTGCATTTATCAGTCTGAGATCTCCATTCTGTTCTCCCACAAAATGACTATTATGGAAATTCAAACACAGTTTGAGGTTTAAGTCCTATGGCCTTGGTCTCCACAGCAAGGAAAAATGAATTATTAATACCCTTATTGCATTGAAATTTCACTACATGCTATGTGCATTTTGGAGACACACACACACAAACATGCACATATGCATACACACACAGAGAGAGAGAGAGAGAGAGAGAGAGACATATACAGGTAGCCCTTGATAGTTCATTTAGTGACTGTTTAAAGTTACCATGGCACTGAAAAAAGTGACTTATGACCATTTTTCACACTTATGATTGCAACATCCCCATGGTCACGTGATCTACATTTGTATGCTTGACAACTGGTTCATATTTATGATGGTTGCAATGTCCCAGAGTCATGTGATCTTCTTTTGCAATCTTCTGATAAGCAAAGTAAATGGGGAGCCAGATTCACTAATAAATATTAAATTAGTGTTATTAATTTAACAACCAAGCGATTCACTTAACAAATGTGGCAAGAAAAGTCATAAAATGGGGCAAAACTCTCTTAACACATTTCTCACTTAGCAACATAATTTCTTGGGTCAATTGTGGTCATAAGTTGAGGACCTGTGTGTGTGTGTGTGTGTGTGTGTGTGTGTGTGTGTGTGTGTGTGTAAGCATGTATTTCAGCTGCTGAAAAGAAGAGAAGAATGTGGGATATGGACAGGTGTGGGGCCAATCCAGGAATAATGCAATGAATGTGGGTAGTGGTGCCTTTACTATTTATTTAGATTATGGAAATTGGTTTTATATAAATACAGCACAACAGCATAGTTTTTTTCAAGTGTCAATTACAGTTATACATTTATTTCACCATAAACATCTTGGTATTTTAAGACAAAAAGAGAAAGTAATTGTGGTATTTTTTAAAGCCTTCTACCATTGTTATACCAAGCTAGAAGTCACTCTTTTTCAGCCTAGGAAGGAGGTAATGGCAAACTTTTCTTAGAGAACTGCAGTCCAGGCAGTTCATCAGTTGTCAATGCTGACTGAACGTACAAAAACAGAACAACACTATATACTTTGAAACTGCTTGGCTTTGGGCAAACAGTAGTCATGATGTCGTTAGGAATGGATAAATGAAACTGAAAGAAACTACACATGATCGACTATGAAACAGTTTATTTGGAAATTCACTAAAAGCAGACGCAACCAGGAAATTAAACTGAAGGATGGGCCATAGGTTGTTTAGAATAAATTTGTGATGTATGTGTAAAAGAATGTGTAAATGTAAACAATTCCCCTCAAAGCATATGGATTTCTGAAATATCCTCTTGCAAATGTGGATCAGGTGACACTTGCCATTTCTTTCCATATCTTCTCCCTTTCAGAATAAGGACAAATTCATCATTTCCTGAAGATGACACAGTGACTTTTTCTGTGGGCAGCATTCCCATTGCAACTGCATAAGGTCTTCTAAAGTTCAACACATCAAACGCTTGCATTATTAGGCCAGGAAATATTTTCTTTATTGTACTTTCAGCAGAACATATTTGCATTTCATCTGCATTAGATAACAGTGCACACTGCTCTGCTACTCTGCCATTTTTGTACGCTGAATCTTTCCTATAATTTAAATGCAGTTCCTTGCAATATGAAATCTGCTTTCCTGTAAAGCGCTTTGAAGTGAAAATTATGTCAAGCTCTCACTGAATTGTTCCCATAGAGAGGAAACAATTCAACCTGGAATGTGGTTTATTGAAGCTAATTAAAAAAGTGACTTGCTTTATGTCACTGTAGATCAAGTTTTATATTTTCAGATCCTCTGTAAGTAAACCTAATGTCTTTCCAAACATTCTTTTCCTTTATTGTCCAGTGCCCATTTAATTCCAAAAGCTGACTGAATGCTGAAGTTTGTAAGTGCTTTTTTGTGTGTGTTCCCTATTATATGTTTTCTATGACTTGATATACAGTTGTACGAATTGAACGAGGCTCCTTTATTATTGCTTGTGTTCATTTCTTCCTCATGAAATTTCCAAATAACACCCCACCCCATTATTCAGTGAAATAAATGAAGGGATAAAATTTACAATCCTAAAATATCAGCAGTATTTTTAAGAATCTGCCCAATAGAGGTAGTTCTCAACTTACAACCACAATTGTACCCAACATTTATGTTGCTAAGTGAGAAATTTAAGTGAGTTTTGTCCCCATTTTACAACTTTTCTTGTCACAGTTGTGCAGTTGTTAAATTAGTAACATGGTTGTCAAGCGAATTTGGTTTCTCCATTGACTTTGCTTGTCAGAAGGTTGCAAATGGTGATCACAAAATTCCGTGACACTGCAACTGTCATAAATGTGAAAAACGGTCATAAGTCATTTTTAAGTGCTGTTGTAACTTTGAATGGTCACTAAGCGAACTGTTGTAAATCGAGGACTACCTGTACTTGTTCTTCAGCCTGTCCTTCTGCTGGGATACAGTAATTCAGCAGCAAGTAAGTAGTTCCAATCTTCAATCCCATTTGCCATAAATAACAGGTGGCAAGATTTTTACCTCAAGAATGCCAGACTTCCTGCTACTGCTCTAAATTCTGAAGTGCCTGCCTCTTCCAGGAAGTATGAAATTATAGAACGGAGGTATAGAAAGAAATGTGTATGATCACCTGGTACAAACCCTTGCTGAGAACATAAATCCATTATTCAACAAATGGCCATTCAGTCTAGCTTAAAAAGTCATTTAAGAAGAGTCCAATGCCTGCCAAACAGAAGAGGTCATACCATTAGGAAACTTTAGTTCTTTTCTAAAAGAGAAAATGCCTTACCTTTCCTGGCTGAGAAGATATGTTTCTTCTCTGTTCTGCTATTTTATTATCCAGAAAATGCATTTTTCTTAACTTACTTGCATGCAAATGTAACAGTATACGGTTGTGTTTTCTGTAACTGCTTACATGTTACATTGAAACATAGAGAGAAATTACATTGGAACATAGAAGTTGGGATATTGCCAGGCTAGCTGAACTGTAATAGAGATCCCTCATCTTTTGGTGTTTATCTTAAATACACTGGGTTGAATTGGGCCCAGGAGTTCATGACCTACAGCAGGGGTCCCCAATCTGTAGGCAACGACCCACTACCAGGCTATGGCCTGTTGGCCGCTGGACTATGTGATTGGCTCTCCAGTGTGTGTGCACGTATGCACCCCCCACTCATTCTTATGTCATGCAGGTGCTTGGGGCCCCATTTGCATCACGTGCACACTTGCAGTCCTGTTCGTGTGTGTGCATGTGTATGTAAAGGCCCTTGCTTCTCTTCCCTGGACTACCAACCCAGAAAGGTTGGGGAACTCTGACTTACAGTAAATGACTACCATGGGTTTGATCGTAAATAATTATAGACATAACATGCATAGATCAACACACTTTGGATCTTTCATTTATTTCAGAGCACTTATTATAGTGATCTGAATGTTGGGAACATTATCACCAAATTTTGAGATTGCAATTGGAAATTAATTAGAGCATCCTGAAGAGTCTCTGCAGTCAAGGATAAAGTTCAGAGACAGCATGAATTGCACTAATAGATAACCTTTGCCAGAATGTGGATGTAAAAATGTGTCCAATTTGGTCTTTTTAGACCTGTCAGCAGCCTTGAATACCATAAAATATGACATCGTTCCAGGCTGTCCACAGTGCTGACCATTGAGGGTAATATATTGTGGTGGCTGCATTTCTTTGTTGAGGGATTATTGTAGTTGGTGGTGGTAGAATAGGAGAGATGGACTTGATGGCTACTGTCTCTTTTCTCTATAATATAATATGTATATTAAGCCTCTGGGAGAAATCATCCAAAGATATTGTTGTTTGATCATGATCAACATGCTGCGATCCAATTGTATATCACTATTCCAGTCCAGAATGGTGCCATTAAAGTCCTGTTCTGATACGTGGGGGCTGTAAGAATTTGGATGGGAGAAACTAGGATTTTAAACTGAATTCTATTAACACAGAATTGTTTGTTTGTCCATCTGAGTTCACGATCAGCTCCAACAGTGCCTTTTAAGAGGGTAAAATTACCCCTGTAAAACAGGTTCTTGAGGATTCTCCTGGACTCAACAGTTCTTGGGCAGGAACCTGGCTTGGGAGTAGGGGTGCTTTTTTCAGTTTCAGTTGCTGTACTAGTTAAAACCTATGTGGCAGTGGAAGGGTTTGGTGGTGCCTTAATTAGGGAATTTATATTTCAGCAATGTTCCCAGCAGATGCCTTTTTGGTTGGTTGGTTGGTTGGTTGGTTGGTTTGCTTTGGAAAGTTTTATTCATCTTTCAGTATCAACAACCATTTTAATTATTTTTTTTCATAATGACTTCTGTGTAAATCATAAATGGTTTCCATGCTTATGTGAAAGCCCTATCAGAATCTTCCAAAGCTGATAAATTTGTTGTATGGTGTATGCCTACAGGCACAGTTTCTGCTTCCTCACAGTTCCTTTTCAGTTGCTGTAGTAACTTTGTGAGTTTTCTCCATCAAGAGTTAACTAAATTATTCTTTTTAATTCATTTTCCATTTCTCTTTTTTATCTAAAAATATTGCTGTTAATCATGATAATGAAGATAGTGATAATTGATAATATACCTGTGTCCCTAGAGATTGAGCTGGTGAAACGCCTTCTTTAAAAAGTGTAAACTAGCAGCAAGTTATCATTATGAAAAGATAATATCTTTGCCTTCTCTGCCTGGGAGAGATTGATACTGTAAACCTCCAGATACCTGTCTACAAAATGTGCAAATTAAATACAAGGGAACCAGTCATCCAGTTTTTGTCCTCCAGTTTGGAAGAAACTATTTTTGGCAACCAAATTATCAATATCAAGAACTTTAAGCTCAGTCCCTATTTGTCTTCTACACCATTGCCTCCCAGTATGCTCTGCACAGGACCTAATGAGGAGGAGGATATCCGGTTTTAATTTCCAAGTTCCAAAGTGTTTATATCAGGGATTGCAGCCAGCTACCGGGCCTTGAGCCGTTCAGAACTGGGAAGTGGCAGATGAGCCACTTGCTTGCCAATCGCACAGAACCACTCTGTTCCCCCCACCACCAGTCTGCAAAGCCAGAAAGGTTGGGAAAGTCCTGTTTAAAAGATCAGTAAATATTTATTCAATAAATAAATATTTCTAACATGCAAATATCAGGGAGGCGGTAAATTGCTGCAATATATTTCAAGACAATTGTTTCACAGTAGCTATCAAAACACAAAGTTCAATAGGCTTACAAAGTGTTACAAATCTTTATTTCTAAAGGTACATTTCAACAATCTATTTCATGCTCTTAACTAATTTGGTAACTAGTTGTACTTGTCTATTGATTGTTGAACTGCCAACAAAGAAGTGAACCTCTAAAAGTTCTCTCTTAAGAGGCATTTAGAAAGATATGACTCTCTACAAACACAAAAATCAAAATAAATAAAATATGTCTTAAAAGCCATGTAAAGATTCTAGACAAGCATACATTCAAAGTATCAGACTCTCTCCAGTCATCAGGGAAAAGCTTGAAATAACATTAAAGCTTAATGGTGTGCTGGATACCTGTTATATTTCTTAGAAGAAGATATCAGTAGTCCTATAAACTACCTGGAAAGCCCTGGATTTTTATAAAAGACAATTCTTCTGAAGACTGCACTCTTTGATATTGTGCTGAGTATCACAAGGCTGACATAAGTTTGCTGCCCATAATCTTACTGAGATTCATATCAGCTTTTTCTGCTTTTAAACAAAATATGTGACAAGCACCATTTGTGGGAGTATACTATCCAGATTCCATGTCTAAAAAGATGTGTTTGTAGGGATAAATCAAGTGCATTCCAAGTCATAAACTGATTGATTTATGGTGACCACACAGGTAAAGTAAGATGTATATCCAAGTCACAAGTTTGACCAATGCTAGAGAAAAATGTGAGATTAGCTATGGACAGGTGGAATGTTGTACTTTACAATCTTCTTGGAAGTCAGGATCTTATTTATACTTACTGAAGATATGTCTTCATTCCTGTCCAGATGATCTTATTTATCTCTAAGGTCAGGCATCTAGGTAAGCTGATCTCTTCTGAAACCTCTCACACCTTCTTTTCATAGCCAATTGCATGGCCGCAAAATGGTACTATCATGATTTATGTTGCAACTTTGCACATGCTTCTGCTTGGTTGGATTCTTCAGAATCTTACTCTTCTCTACCTATGATTAAAAACTTCTATCAACATTTAGTTGTCCATTTGTTTTTTGATGTTGCGTCTTTTCATCCCAAATTGCACTTTTATAATGGTAGGAATAGGACCCTTATCAATATTGACACTGCTATAAAGAGAACACCTCCATCCTTCTGCAAACTATTTAATAATTCAAATTGCTTTGGGTTTTTTTGAATGGGCTATTTAAGCAGATAAATATACTGAGAAAGGAGATCACACCATTTTTATTCATTGTTGGTGTGTTAGTGTTTATATTCAATTGCTGTATATTTACAAAAGAGAATTAAAATTTTCATTTAATGAATTAACACTGCATATAATTGGTATAGGAAAAAGATAAGTACTGGAAAAATAAATGATAGTACTAATACATACAGATCAATAACACAACTTAAGATTTAATTCATAAATGATCCTGTATATTTTGAATTGGACATATAATAATAGAGTAATATAATTCTGATTTACCATTACTTTACTACCATATTCTACCATCTTGGAGTTTACAATATATTGTATAAATTATTTTCTTTCCAAATATTAACAGTCTTTTTCATCAGTTCGTCACCATTTTGCAGCCAGATTTCTGGACCATTTCCCCCCCCTATTCATATAAGTCACATAAGCTGTTTTCTTGAGATGATTGAAGGATAAATAAGAAAAGTCACCTTGGGTTATAAATTGGATTGCATGTTTTGGGACACAATCTCTGTGTGTCTCTTTCACACACATATACATATATTTTAATATTCTAAGGAAATCTAAAATTTGAGAATTGTAATCTATTTGGCAAATTGAAGACAGATAATTGATATAAAAACTTTGAAATGTCCCAGTCAAATTTAATGAATATAATTATTTAACATCACTGGCTTATCTGTTTGAGATCTCATTTATCTTGAGATATATTTTCTCAAGAAGAATTTTAAAAATTTAAAAATCAATAGTTATAATAAAAAATAATAAAGCTAAATGAATATTTGTTGAGCTGGTAAACACAGTATTCTCAATAAACTAAATTTGCATTATTATTATATTTCTAATAGGAAATTTAGCACAGCTTTGTTTTATAACAATTTTATAACTGTCACTATTTGCCTGGAGTGTCCATTAAAAATTGTTAATATCACTTAATGCTATTTAATATCTCAGTATTTAAAAGATGTATTAAATTTCACCACATTTAATATATTATTTATTAATAAATTTATTAATTTATTAATATAAATTATTATTTATTTATTTAATGAAATATTAAATTATATATTAAAATTCATTATATATGTGAATAGCTGGTGCTTTAATTTTATAGCAAGTAATGTTAGAACAGAAAGAAGCATTGTTATTTTATAGTAAGTAATGATAAATATGCTATTATTTTATACCCATTCAAATGACTTTTATTGTAACTTGGCACATATTATTTCCCATTGTCAAAGTATGGTTTTAGTACGGTATTATTGTTGGTTGTACAATCAGCCAGATGTTTAGACTGGATTTGGCAATTTTGTATAACTATCAACTACTCTCCAAGGCCCTGGGATAGGGAGATGTGGTAGACAGACACTGGTGATGTACTAACTTTGTAATATTTCAGAGAGAGATGCTTCAGGTTACTTACAGAATTCCTTGAATTCTGCATCAGAACATATATATGTTCTGATACAGAATTCAAGGAAGTTTGAGCATTTACTCTTCAAGTACTTGTGGATTTTCTACGTAAAGAACCAGTTTCACATGAGCTGGAACCTTCACAGTTATCGGTTTGCAAGTTTTGAATTGTATATAGAAATTGATTACATAGACAGGATTTGTATCTTCCTACAAATTGACAAATTCCTGGTGCTTTCTGCATTCAAAACCTGGATTGAACTTCTGAGTGATTTGCAGTCTCATGCAAGTCAAGGAATAATAGTATTGTCCTGCTCATGGCTGAATATTTGATACTGAGAAATATGCTGTTCTTGGGAGTAGAACTACTGCATATTTATCATGATATGTGAATATTGATATTCTTGACTTTGTTTAATCACTTGTTAAAACTTAAGCAATCATTACTAGATATTCAAATGATAAATTCCATGCTTTAATTGATAATTTTGTCCATGCTGAATCATTATTTAATTGATTTGTAATTAAACATATTATAAACATCATGATTTCTTATTTATTTAGCCTTTTTAAAAGCTAAACAGCTTGAAGATTATAACTTTCTTGGGGAGAAAGTTTTTTAAGCCTTCCAATCATTTTGGTTGTCCTTTCTTTCCTGCACGTGTTCCAGCTGTTCTCTGTTCTTTTTGTGAGGTGGTATTCAGAACTTTATTCTCATCCAGAGGTGTTGCATAGTTCTATTCCTAGGATTGTTGCTCTGTAGATTTGTACAAAAGATTTATACTATTGATTTTGTTTTCAGTACCTTTCCAACATAGACTTTGCATTTTTTCCAGCATCTAGATCAGTCATGGCTTGTGGGATGGGGCTGGCCCATGGGGTGCTTAGATCTGGCCCACGGGGCCGCCCTGAAAAGAGCAAAGGACCTGCCCGTGGTGCTTCTGCCAGTGGAAATGGAACTCAAGAGCTTCCCAGCAGAGGGTTGCTGGAGGCAGAGGGTTGCAGGAGGCAGAGGGTTGCAGGAGGCCGTCAGAGCCGGAAATGGAGCTTGGGAGCCTGTTTTCACTAGCACTTGGGCCACCACAGGGGCCCTGACCCAAGTGATGTCGCGTTGGCCACACCGACCCAGCCATACCAACCCTAGTTCCCCGAGGTCAAACACAACCCTGGTGCGGCCCTCAATGAAATCAAGTTTGACACCCTTGATCTAGATGTTTTATCAAAGTATGTCCAAACCCCTAGATCACTAGTCAGAAATGATAGGACCACAATGAAATTAAAATTATGTGTCCCAAACTGCATTTCTTTCTATTCTAATGTTTTTCAACCTTGACAACTTTAAATTGGGTGGACTTCAGCTCCCAGAAATTCCCAATAAATATGCTGGTTAGGGAATTCCAGGAGTTGAGGTCTACACAGCTTAAAATTGTCAAGGTAAAGAAACACTGGTTTATTCCATTAAACAGAATTTTCAGTTTTAGCACTTGTATTTTTCCTGTTTAGATGAATTCTTCTGACAGTATTAATATTATACAAGTAAGCTGTACTAATGTACTTGGCCATTCTATTGTCACGTTTTTTCTTCCCAATCAACTATAATTGCTGGCAGGGAAGGAATGATACCTGGGAGATCTTACTCGTTGCATTCTTCAGTTGTAGGAGCAATCTATTTAGTCTTGTTTTCTGTTGTTTTTTAAACAGGTTCTGTATACAGATTTGTACTTGAAGTTGCATTGAAAAAACAAAACATTGTAATGAGGAAGAATGCTTTGCTCTGCTATCTGATCTGAAGAAAATCTTCCATGTTGACAATTCATATACCGTAGCAAATCTTCATATTTGGCCTCTCCCCTTTTGTTTTAAGGGTTCCTTCATAAATACAGTTTTTGTACAAGGAAGCTGTTTTATAAAAAACCAGCAGCAATATTTATATAGTTTATCATTGGTTGAGAATAAAGAAACGTACTTTTGTTTATTTATTCAAACAAATGAGAAACATTACGGCAGCAAGAAGTTAAATTAGCCATGAAAAGGTTACTTCTTTGGCTTCATGTACATGTCATATATAATAATGAAACATGAAAGGATTTTAATTTATAATAAGGTAATCATGGCTAATTATGGTTTATGACAACACTGTTGTTCTGTCTTACTTCACTGAGAGTTGAAATGGAATATTTTAAAGCTGAAGATCAAGATGAGACAATGTAAGGGAAATCAAACCATTTGTTTGAAGGGAAAAGTTAACATTCTCCCTGAGAGTCTAACATATTTCCATAAGTATCATTTAAAATAACTTGAGTTATTACTGCAATCTTAAATGAGAAATTAGCTTTACTACCACTTTAATACCAAAACAGTTACATGGTGAATGCCACCTAATAGAACTTGCAATATATATGTTAGTTGTTTACAGTTGTTTAATTACAATTACCATATTGGCTTAAAAAAAATTTCTGCCTAGACTGGAATTATGTCTTCTCATGGCAGTCACCAAATACTGTGAAGACCATATATTTGTCATGTTGTTCTTTCCCCTAACAGTAGCTAATCATAAATATGTGTCCTGTAGCAATATACCAGATATTACACTGCTTTTTCATGGCTAATAATTCCTTATGATATTAAGTAATTAAATGGTTACTACTCAAGTTGTAATTATTTTTTCTGCTTAATAGGATAAACTCTTGTTTGCCTGTCAGAAATCCTGTCTTTCAATTATCTTAGTAGCATCTGTCCCAGAGACAGAATGTAGTAACACTTTTTAGCTTTCCAATATCACAACTATTTTCTTCTTCTTTTGGTTATCAAAGTTTGTAATTGAAAGGAAGTCATCTATTTCTGACTAGAAACAGCAGGTAATGAAAATAGAGGATTTACAGGAAGTACAGATGGAGGGGGAAGACTGGAATGAAAGTAAGGAGAGAAGGCTGAACTTAGATTCAAACAGAATATGCAAAGGAGATAAGAGAAGGTCCCCCCTCTACGTTTGCAAAGCTGTTTCAGGTCGCCATGTATAGTTTTCTATATTTTCTTAGTGGAAGTGTTTGTCATTAAAAAAAGGTTCCATAAAATAAATATTATTCTGATCTTAAGATCATCTGAAATATTTGTAATCTAGGCATAAATAATACATGTTTTTTTTTTTAATTCCAAATAAACTCTGTTCAGTATAAACTATACAACAAGCCCCAAACTCCCACAGTTCTGGTTTCTTCTGTCTTAAGGATATAAAAGAGAAGACAATAGACATTTTATTTTTAGCTAAAACCTGTTTCACTCTGCCTGTTTACTCAAACGATAGACTCAGCTTTGAGAAAGCCAGAAGCCATATACTGTAAATTATGTATGCAGTATAAGCTTGGAACTATGTAACTGTAATAGTTAGATCATTTAAATTAACCCTTGACTTAAATTGGGAGAAACTAGTATCACAATTAAATGCATGCTTATACCTGAATAGAAGAGCAGTAATCCTTACTTTGCTTACAGTCTTAGTAAAAGGCATGTTTTTCAGTATTGTTGTGATGAAATGCATCAGCTAGAATGACCCACTGCTTTAGCTCAGCTAGCAAATGAAGGGGTGGGAAAGAAGAGAAGGCTGTTGCTACAGTGGTGATATCACACACCATTGCTAACATGTGGTTGGCTATTTTATGTTTCAGATCACTGCTTGTAGTGGAACACAAAGAAACCGCAGAGACTTCCGCATCCTTCAGTGAGAAGAAAGAAACCAACAGAGCAAGATTAATACTGGCTTGTTTCTGGTGGCTTGTTTGTTCAAAAGCTGCCGGGGAGGGGGCGGGGGGGTGGGGGTGGAGGACAGAAAAGAAGGAAACATCCCTGATATTTAACGAGCTGTGAAATGAAGCACTGCTGCTTCTCCTGCTAACCTTCAGATTCCAAGGTTCATCTGCTATTCATTGTGCTTAATATACATGTTTCTGCACCGTGCATTTAGAAGATCCCAGAAAGGAATTCAAAACGGCTGCGGGGGAAAAGCCACCAAACATGCCTACAGAAACACTACAGACAGGTAGCATGGTCAAACCTGTCAGTCCTGCCATCACTTTCACTTCAGCTGTTCCTCTCCGCATTTTAAACAAAGGACCTGATTATTTTCGCAGGCAAACGGAGCCTAATCCAAAAAGACTTAGTGCTGTTGAGAGGCTGGAAGCCGACAAGGCAAAATATGTGAAAAGCCAAGAAGTCATCAACGCCAAACAAGAACCCGTGAAGCCAGCAGTGCTTCCAAAGCCGCCAGTGTGCCCTGCAGCTAAGCGAGCCTTGGGCAGCCCTACCTTGAAAGTATTTAGCAACAATGCAAAGACTGAGAGTGGTGTCCAGAGAGAGAACCTGAAGTTGGAAATTTTGAAGAATATTATAAACAGTTCAGAGGGCTCCAGTTCAGGTTCAGGTCACAAACACAGTTCGCGAAATTGGCCTCCCCACAAATCTGATACAGGAGACTTAAATCGTCACTCATTTGCAGAATCCCTAAAGGTTTATTCCACCCGCGGTTCTAACAGTCCTCAAGAAAGCAGCTCCAGTGTACATAGAAGGCTACTGGAACAATCAGCAGAATCTTTCTTGCATGTTTCGCATAGTTCCTCAGACATTAGAAAAGTATCCAGTGGTAAACCTTTAAAAGCAATACCCTGCAGTAGTTCAGCTCCACCTCTGCCTCCAAAACCCAAAATTGCAACCATCACTACATTGAAATCACCAGAGATGGACTCAGTGGAATCCACCTGTGGAGTAAGCAGAAGACCTTCCCTTCAACGATCGAAGTCGGACTTAAGTGATAGATACTTTCGAGTTGATGCAGACGTTGAAAGGTTCTTTAACTACTGTGGACTTGATCCTGAAGAGCTTGAAAACCTTGGAATGGAAAATTTTGCAAGGGCTAACTCTGACATTATTTCTCTCAACTTTCGCAGTGCAAGTATGATCAGTTCAGACTGTGAACAGTCTCAGGACAGCAACAGTGACCTTAGAAATGATGACAGTGCCAATGACCGTGTGCCATATGGTATTTCTGCAATAGAAAGAAATGCCAGAATCATCAAGTGGTTATACAGCATCAAACAAGCTAGGGAGTCACAGAAAGTGTCCCATGTGTGAGTGAGTTTTGGGGAGGGGAGGGGGGAGGCAAAGAAAGACTAATTTGTGTATATTCACTTGTGAAGGGTTGTGAAGTCTACTTGAAGTCTTAATACACTTCTCAGATCTCTTTTTATGTTCCTTGTTGTGCAATGTTTTCAAGTTGCATGCCTGTCAACATGTGAACTGACCAGGCTTCTACTTGCATAATAACTAGCTACAGAGCCTGGCTGAGCATACACACATTATCTGCCAAAAGTTTAAGACCAGAATCTAAACAGGGCTTTTGTCTTTAAATAAATTGTTTACATTGAATGGTAATATGGCTTCTTTATAATAGATTGTAGTCTCTTGAAGTTGTGTGTTTTTTATATATATATTTTTAAGCACAACTTAATTTGCTCAAGAAAGAAAAAGAGGAGACATTGCAAAAATAAGGTTGTCATAACTCTTAGCTAGAACTACATAGTAGTTTGTGGAAAAATGGATCAAATGAAGTTTCTGTTACCTACAATGTGTAATGCATCTTGTTTCATTTTTTGTTCTTTTACTTTTCAAGCTGTGTTTCAAGGTTCTCTGTTTTAATATTCTAACCAGAGACCCCTTCATACATACATTCTTCTTATGGTCTTTTTATAAATACTATAAGTAGTTAGGAAAGTTCAGACTTTTTAAACTACTACTGTGGATTGTGATGTAAAAAAGATCTGTCATATCTTAGTTTCCCTAATAATGGGCATTTTTTTATTTTTTGAAAAGTAAATAAGATAGCGAACAATTAAAATAATGATGCCTTTAAAGGAAGGTTCTTTGTCTTAAACTTTTGACAGGAGTTGTAAAATCCTGTTTGCTGATCTTGAATGCCTTTAAATAGACAAAGCACATCATGATTACAAGCTCCTGCTGCTGACTACATTTTTGTAGACCTGTTTGAGCATTTCATGAATAGAAAATGGAAATACACAGCCATAGCAGTGTAAGAACTTCTTACCCAAAAATTTAACACAAAATATAGCTGAATTATATCTGAGAAAGTGTCATTTTGTTGTCTTAAATATGTTATATCTTAAGGCTGTGGAAGTTTGTTACAGCTCTAGGAACTGTAGAAACATGACAGTATGTAGCTTTATTTTTGGTTGTCCCTTATTCTTGTCCCTCCAGTGTTCAGTGCTGCACGTCAATCTGTTACACTTTTTTTTTTTTACAAACTTGTGTCTTCCCAATGGTTTAACTGTCACATCAATGTGGCAGTTGTGGTGCATAGCAGAGAAGTTAAAAGTGCAGTGGTCTCTTTCATTATTATTATTACTATTCTTATTACTCATGCTTTGAAGTATTTTGCAGCACTATCTTATACTTCGTCAGCTAATAGGAAACTTTTTAATGTGTAAATGCTGTAAGACTTTGTATATATTTCAGTTGTTACGAGATCTTTAAGAAAAGTGTTATGCTAATAAATAGCTATTGTTGCAGCTTCTGCTTATGTGTTTTTCTGTTTCTTTTAATTTGTGATGCTAGGGGCTAAAATAAAATTTCTGATTCAGTGTAGGATGAAATAGGATATTACAATATCCAGTATTAAAGAGAAATGCTGTTGTATATGTAGATAACAAATGGAAAGATTAATTATGGGAAGAAAGCTAACTTTCTCTTTCCATTATCATGTAAGGTAGAAAACATGATAAATAATTGATTTAGTCTTCCAAAGCAATTTGTTTTTTAAACTCATATTGAAAGATAATTGATAAATTACCACTTTTAAAGGGGCCCATAGAACTATGATTATTATTACAGTATCATAATTGTGAGCACAGCTGTGGTTGTATGTTGAGGACTACCAGCATTAAGTACAATCACTGAACCACAGCCCACTACTGGCCTTAAGCTATTCGACACTTGCATTAACAGCTATGTGTGTGCTGCTTGCCTCCCACTCACACAGAACCATCCTCCCCCCCCCACTAGTCACAAAGCAGGAAAGGTTGGGAACCACCCAAGTTCATTTACAGATAGCCTTTCACTCATGATGGTTCATTTAATGACCATTTAAAGTTACAAAACACCTCCTCAAAGCTACTTGCAACTTGTTTTTTGAGTTACAGTGGCTGCACGAAAACATACAACCACAGTCACACTGTTGCATTTTGGGTGCTTTCAATCCTCACCTTTGTGGCTGTTTGCAGCATCTTGCAGCCACATGACTTATGATTTAAACATTTTTTGCTATTTTCCAGCATTTATTTTCATTTCCTGGAAAAAAAAGGATCCATTGGGAAAAATTCACCACGGCACCATCCACTTAATAACCAATGTAAAAAATGGCTATAACTTCAAATCTATTCATGTGGTGCCTCAATTTACAACTACAATAATTTATTATCATAATTCTGGGCTCAATTTGGATATTTAGTTGAGGACTAGCTGTATAAGGAATATTGTTGCTTATTAAATTGTCAGAAACCATCTGGAAAGATTACAAATGGTGATTACATTACTCCAGGACAGTGAAAGAACCAGTTGCAAAGCTGCAAGATACTGCAATGGTCATAAGTGTGAAAACTTGTCATAAGTCACTTTTTTCAGTACCATTGTAACTTTGAGCAGTCACTAAATGAATAGTTGTAAGTTGCAGACCTTCTGTAATTGAATCATTGGAATGTATTCTAACTGCATACTGTCATAAGTTCTTAGGAAATACAGTGGTCTATTTATAGTACATTGCAAATGCATGCATGCATACATACGTACATACATACATACATACATACATACATACATACATACAATGTTATTATTAAAAATAAGTAATACCACCAAGCTGGAGAATCCATACATTATTTATAAGTTATTACATGCCTAAACAAAAAAAAAATCACATTAAATGTATAAATGTATAATACAGAAATAAAATAATGAAAAGGAAACACTTCACTACAGTTTACTTTGACTATTAATGCATTAATATTAAACATTTTTAAAAAAATATTTTCTTATTTAAAATATTTTATATTTCTACAAATATACATAGCAAACAGATGTGTTTTCCATTTTCTCTGTAAAAACCTTTTTAGATAGTTCAACATTTCCAAAGGGAGGACACAGCTGGAATAATTATCATCTGTGTCCTAGCTTGAAAATAAAATAAAAATCAGACAAAACTCCACTTTAAAGCAGGAAATTTTAATCAAAATTCGAAGTGGAGTTTTTGACAAAGTGGAGTTTTCTTGGCTCCAGCTTTGGCATTAAGTATAAAGCATGTAATGTACAATCATAAAGATGGAAAATTTTAGGAAGCAGATTAGTTTCTCCATGCCAAGTTTAAAAATGTAAAAGATAAGTGAGTTTCTTTTCCTCTACTCCCTTCCTCTTTTGTATCTATTTAACTTCCCTCATTTCAAAAAGAATGAAAGCAGTTAAATTCTGGCTCCTTGTATTCAAATAGCCACCTGTTTTTATCTCTTGTGTAGTCTAAAGCTTAAAATGTTGTCATTTCCACACTTAAATTCAATTCCCAGGCTTTAATTGAAACCATGTTGCTCTGTTTCCATAGAGTAGAACAGAACAAAACAAAAATAGGAATAGGAATAAGCATAGAAATAGAAATATCCACTTGAATAGAGCATAATGTTATATATTTACCTTGTTTTCTGTTATGCCAAAACAAGGAAACATTTGGAATTGTGAGGCTATGTTGATGAACACTCATAAAATGGTGGACAAGGCAAATTTATCTAGTCCCTAAATGCTGCTCATACAGCCAAATTGCTAAACTCAAGCATTAAAATTTACCAGAAGGCAAATTAATTCTTTCCAAGATGCCATCTATCATCCCTGTTAGGTTTTTACCTAAGCATTCTTGCATCTATATATAATATTATAGGCTGGTGAGCTGTTTTGCAGAATGTCAGTTTTTTATGTCTGTTTTATAAATTAAAAGAATAAAATGTCAGGAGATGCAAGAAACCTGTTGGATCTATAAAGGAGGAAAACTGTGGTTTAACATTTTCTTTTCCTATCTTACAAGTCCTCTATAGTGCCATGAGAATTGCATCAGATGCAGAATCAGACATCAAATCCTCTACTTCCTTTAATAAATAATCATTACTTTCAGATATCCATATAGATTCAGGCATACTTTTAGTCTTAAGAAAATTCACGTTCAGTAAAAGCCAAAGATAGATAATTGGAAAAATGTTAAATAACTTACTTGCTACCAAAACATTACACATAGTTAAAACAACAGATTTTTAACATTGAAAAATTTATAAATTCCATCCTTATTGTGCTGAATTTAAATTACTGCATTATTGTATTATCAGGAAGCTTTGAACTTTCAGGAAATTAAATAGATAAAAGAACAACTAATTTATTCTGAATTTTTCTTTCCTTTAGGGGACTAAGAGGAAATAGCCAACTTAACAAAACTTGCAACATATAAAGGCAGAATAAAATATTGGGAAGTGGCAATGTTTGTACTTAGATCCATCTACTTCCATGGGAACTGTATTCAGAAAAGCCACAATAAATTTGCAAAGGTTAGAAAACACTACTAGTACACATTGCAGAAAGTTTTCAGAGCAAATATTGGACCTGGATTTCAGTCTATTTGTGTTGGTTCTTAAGAAAAGTGGGTTATTATCCTGTTAGAGTGTGGACAGTTTGGAAAATACAAGTGGGTGTGTTAATGCAAAATAAGCTCCCCCATTACTCACCAGGAAACTCTTAGAGCTAATAGGATGTGGTTTATTCTTCACTGTTCAACTATGACAGATTGGTCCTGGTGTAAAATCTAAGTGCCAGATGAGTCATGATGTTTGTCATTTAGTTCACTGAATGTTGGAAGCATAAAAGAATTAAGCAACAAATACTGGGAGCTCATTTACTGTAGATCAGCAGTCGCCAACTGGTGGGCCGCGGCAAAATTTTGGTGGGCCGCAGAGAAATCTCACCCCCAGAGCATCCCCCCAAGCAATTAATCCAGGCTGCACAGAAACACAAGGCTGCTCAGCCCACATGGCCCGCGGGAACCCTCCCCGCCCACTCACTCCTTACCCGGCAAACTTGTCTGCTAAGTTGCTATTTTTCCTTTTTCCAACCATCATCAGTTTTGCTGTGCTGGGAGATTTAGATTAGCTAGGAAGCAGGAAATGGTTGGATTTCTTGCTTTCTAGCTAAGCACAGCCGAACCTCCCTTAGGACTGAAGGTTTGCAAATTCAGTGCAGACTCACGGCAAGCAAATTTGAGAGACTGAGCTAGCTGATGGCAGCTAGATAGATCACTGAATGATTCTGTGAGCAACTCAATCTGCCTGCTTTGCGTAATTTTGGATAAAAGTTGCTTTTTTAATAAAACAATTCAATATTTACATGCATTGTGTGTTGTGAGTTAATTTTGTGAGTTTGCTTGCAAGCAAATTTTATGTGACAGACTGAGCTAGCCAATGGCAAATAGATAGATTTCTGAATGAATCTGTGATTCTGTGAGCAACTCAATCTGCCTGCCTGCTTTGCCTGATTTTGGGTAAAAGTTTCTCTTTTTTTAAATAAAAAATTCAATATTTACATGCATGTTGTGTTGTGAGTTAATTTTGTGAGTTTGCTTGCAAGAAAATTTTTTATGTGACAGACTGAGCTAGCCAATCACAGATAGATAGATTTCTGAATGAATCTGTGATTCTATGAGCAACTCAATCTGCCCACCTGCTTTGCCTGATTTTGGGTAAAAGTTGCTCTTTTTTAAATAAAAAATTTAATATTTACATGCATGTTGTGTTGTGAGTTAATTTTGTGAGTTTGCTTGCAAGCAAATTTTATGTGACAGACTGAGCTAGCCAATGGCAGATAGATAGATTTCTGAATGAATCTGTGATTCTGTGAGCAACTCAATCTGCCTACCTGCTTTGCCTGATTTTGGGTAAAAGTTGCTCTTTTTTATAAAAAAATTCAATATTTATATAAATATTTATAATATTTACATACAAGCTATGCCCAGCCAGTCACATGACCACCAAGCCACACCCATAAATTAGGCCATGCCCACAGAACCAGTTAGTGGTCCCTGTGATCTAAAATTATGAGTTTGTTGGTCCCTGAGGTCCAAAAGGTTGGCGACCCCTGCTGTAGATCATATCAGGTCATAATATGGACAATAAGTGGTATGAGAAACACCTTGGTTCAGCACAACATTATCATAAATGTTAATTTATTCAGTCCCAGTTGTGATTATGGGAGCCCTGAAAACTGTTTTTATCCTAATTCTTTGCTAAAACACCTCTAAAATATTCTGCTCCATGACTGCAAATCAACTTTCCTACAGTTAAACTAAACCCAGATTTCTACTTAATTGTCTGCTAACATTTTCCCCAATCCTATTAATTAAGTAGGTTATCAGATCTAATATATGGTATATAGGTATTAGGTATTTGTTTACTTACAGTTCCTTAACCTGTCACCTTCCCAATATTGACTGGGAATCACAGACCCAACATATCTAGACAATTTGAGAAGTACTATGAAAAAAAACAAATGGGCCCACTTTGTGAGAAAAATCCTTAGCATCTAACCAATAAGGAATCTCAGGTAAACTGTTAGCTATTTTTTGATTTGGTAAATTAGTAACATATGACAAAATGTATAATAGCTTCCACTATATAGAGCCATTGTGACACAGTGGTTAGACACAGTACTGCAGACTACTTCTGCTGACTGCCGGCTGCCTGCAATTTGACAGTTCGAATCCCACCAGGCTCAGAGTTGATTCAGCCTTCCATCCTTCCAAGGTTGGTGAAATGAGGACTTAGATTGTTCGGGGAAATATGTTGACTCTATAAACTGCTTAGACAGGGCTGTAAAGCACTATGAAGTGGTATATAAGTCTAAATGCTATTGTTATTTCTATATGGAATATAAATGCATGTAGTTCTGCTCTAAATGTTATTGGATAGAAGACTCAGTGCATACCAAACATACAGTTTGTCTAACTGATCAAGTCAGAATTTAGCAAGGTTTGGTAATGATGTAATATTTGTGGGGGGTAGTAAATGCCTCTGGAAAAATTCAGAAAAATCTCTTCTTTTTTAAAGTGCCTTTTGTGTAGTTCCACCTAAGATCTAAAACTTGATATTTGTCTACAAAGCTGAAATGCTAATCTTGTCTCTATAGGAATTGCACAAACCAGAGTACTTGGAAACAAGTAAACCCAGCCTGCTAGAATATGAGTCACCTCAGATTACCTGGTATGTATTATGATTTATGACTTAAAATCAGGACAGACATGCATGTGTGTGTGCATGGGTGCGTGAGCATACAGTACAACATATATTAGAAAAATTGCCTAGGAAAAGGGACATAAGAAGTGGATAAATAGCATAGAAGTATATACAGTACTTATTCGCTTCTCTATTGGGGGTATCTCAATTTCAAATTTAATCAAGCTGTTGTCTTTCCTCATCAGGTTTAAAGAAACTTGCTGGAAGTACAGCTGAAAAATCACTGTTGAGTGGAAAAGCTTCCAAAAGGCAAAAGATTAAGTTACTTTCTTTGTAATCTACCCATTCAACACTGCTTGCCTGAAAGAAAATTATAAGGAAGCTGTGATATGTACATTAACATGGTATGAGTTGGCTCCTAAAACTACTTTGGAACAGTGGTAGGTACAGTAAAAAAGCCCTCCTTGTCAGCACTGTTAAGTCTAACAGTGTATTCAGCCTTTATGTGCTATAAAAGATTCATTGCATAAGAAGCAAGATATTATGGATTAAGTAATTGTATATAGCCTATAATTTAGAAGTCTAGATCTCACATACCATCCTTCCCAATCTACACATGGCCTAAGTATTAAATATTCTATTTCCAGAATAATCAAGGCAACAATTTCTGAGAATTGTAGAATTTGATGTTTGTTTATTTTTAAATATTTATATGAGCATCCACCTAAAACAACTTTGGGTGGCTCACAACAGTAAATCTAGTAACTATAAAATAACAATAAAACAGTAAAATAATCAAAAATAAACACTTTTGCCATGACTTATATGAATTAAGCCTATTTTGTTCCAATTAATAAACCATGATTAAGTAAATGGTAGATTGGCATGATATACAATTTCAGTGACTCAGACTCTTTGATCTGAACCATCCAGTGTATTTGGTTAATTCAATACAGAACATCTAGTCTAAAACCTAAAGATAAAAGGAGAAAGTAGCAAATAGTATAAATTACTGATTTACAAGCAGAAAAAAAGCTCTCAGTTTGCAACAGGTAGATTTATTCTTATTGACCTTGTATCTTTTTCTACACTTTTAAGATTGTCTGGCAAGACTAGACCAGTGGATAATTAGTGAATTCCTACTGGATGCTCACCTTAGATTGAGAACTGCCTTCCCAATGCTGTTCTTTGGATGTTTCTGAATTGTACCTGTAACTTTCTCAATGGCTTTGTCTCCCTTCATTTATACTATTACTTGTCATACTGAGTACTCTATTGTGCTACAGCACAAGGTTGGGAAATTTTGATAGTTCAAGTCCACATATATTAAAATTTCCAGAAACATTGCTTTATAGGATAGCTAGTTAAGTTTTCTAATAAACTACTAGCGAATACTAAAAAGAATTTCATTAAATCTTTTTTAATCTTCATAGGATAAGGACTAAGCTTTTTGTCCCATATATACTACGTATTTAATCAAACATATTTAAACAATTCAGTTTTTATGGTCTTTCTACCAAAAGCATTCTCTTAGGGTTGCAAACTGGCATTAGGTGAATTTTAAAAGGTAATGACATTTGATGAAAACTATCATAGGTTAATCCTTCAACCTTGACCAAGTAAATACTCTGTTTGCTTAATTAAAGGATAGATATGGGTAGAAATTATAGGATCCTCTTTGCAATTAGGATTTGACAATTCGTGAAAAAATAATTATAGCGACCCAGGGTTACCAGACCCCCCCCACTGGAAAGAGAAGAACAAGAAAGCAAAGATGGAGAGAAATGGTAAAAGTAGAAAGTGAGAACACAGGACGCCCATACAGCGTCCCCCCCCCCACACACACACCCGGGAAAGGCGAGGACGCGCCTCAAGAAACAAGGTTCCGCCCGGGCCCCTTAAAAAATGGGGCCCAAAAAGCGTCTGGTCGCTCGTGAGGAGGAAGAGAGGGAAGGAAATGTGCAGGTTTCCCTCCCCTGGGCCGCACGCAAACAGAAAGAGGGGAGGAAAAAAGCCAAAAACGCTAAAAGGTCTCTTTCACAAGGCCCATTTCTGCTTCAAGGACAACTCCCCCCACCCCACCACACACACCGTCTGCTTCCCCTACCTGGTTCCCCCCCCGTGCTTTGCCTCGGGGCTCGCCCCCGTGCGTTGGGCACCAACCGAAACCCCCGGGGCCCCTCCTCCTCAGCCCCTGCAAACCTGTGGAAAAGAAAAAGAAAAAGACGTGGGTCTGCCCCCTAGAGAAGAGAGGTTGCGCGGGTGCACCCCACACAAAAAAAAACACACCCGCCCCACCCTCCCCCCGGCTGCCGGTGGGGCCTCCGAGCGACCCCCACTTGGGGCGTTTCAGGGCAAAAGGGGGGGGGGGGGGGGGGGAGTAGGTTTAACAGATTTCACCAATGGCAATAATCCACATAGACTAATTTTTATGAAAATAAATAATTAAAACCAATGTATTTAAGTTGAGGTGATTCATTTGTAAGAATACCCATTCCATTCTCTTAAAGTAAACAAAAGAACCTAGAAGATTAGCTGTATAGAAAGATATAAATTTGAAACAAATAATGTAAACATATTTACATCATAGTTATGTCAAAAGACTGTATCCCAACTGATAATAGACATTCTAGTTTCATTCATGTACCTTGAAAGAACCAGTAATAAGTATATAGTGATAATAATGTTTGCTCACAACCCTTGACTTTATAACTTATTTGTTGCCTCTCTAGTGGGAGAATCATTTCTGAAGGTTGTCTCTGTTGATGTACACTTCATCTCCTATCACAGGTGAATGTTCTCTATTTTATATTCCATTTTCATTACTTACTGTAGCAGCTGAAATTCCTGAGAGGTGTTGGATTCTTGTTTAACTGAATGACTAAATTTTAAATGTCATCTAATATGCAACAGTGTACACAATCATGAGCATACATGCATATTATTGTTCTGGTTCCAGTGATTATTGTATGCTGCCCGGAATCACTTCTTGTGCATCTATATAAATTTGACAATAAATAGCCTGCATATTATTTACATCAACCAATATATCTCAATTAGCATAGATATTCTACTTTTATGATGGTCAGGATCAGCAGCTAAGTCACAAATTCTTTTCTTTTACTTCATCATTGTATTTATTTTTGGCAAACTATCCATCATTTCATCACCTCATCTCTGTTACAAATTGGCAAGACTTTCCTACCATTCACCGATGAGCTAAATACTTCAGATAGATCTACCCATAAACAATTAATTTACTTTGGACTATAAGAAAACCATGGAATTCTGTGAGTTAATACTATCTCTAAGAGTGAAAGTAAGAATTTCAGATCAGAATATTTATTGTCCTTTTCCAACTTTTTAGTATTTTATGTATTGTTCTAGAAAAAAAACATGTATTGAAGAAAGAAGACAGGCTAGACATTCTGTCATATCAAAAATATTAAATTGGGATTTGGAGACTCCTTTTCCCTTCCTAGAATGAAGAACTTTTAAGATTTACCTTTAAGTTTCTATTTTCTCAATTTTTTACTCTTAAGAGTTCCTGCTATCTAAAGGTTTCTCTTGGCAATCTTTTGGATAAATTTTCCTTTCTTGTTAGAACAGAACAGTATGAGAGACAATAGCAAATAATTATTGAGTTAGCAGTAGTCAGAGTGGGAAAGGAAGAGAAAGGGAGGAGAGAGATAAAATAAGAAAAGAAACTTTAATTGGTTAAAAGCCAATTTACCTAAAGCTCAACATTCTTTTCTTCCAAAAATATGAATTATCTTTCTTGTCTATATAATGTAATGTATTCTTTTAGATCTGATTAAGCAAGTAGTAGGTGAATGTTTCCAGATTCCATTTAGGATCATCTCAACGAAGTTTGAATTTGATAGACTTATCAGCTTTGCTTGGCTTCTCTGTCACTTCTATAGATAGGCCTTACCATTGAACATCAAGGTGATGTTCATAGCCACAAGTGCCTTTTAAAATCTTTGATCTAATCAGCTTGTCTATTATTAAATTCTTAAATTGAACTTCAACAACATAATGGTTAAATGAGCCCTTTCCAATCTGGTGACTTATCACTATATTAAAATTACAACTGCCAGAATTCTCAGACTGTCAGACAAGACTTAACAAAGCTAAAAGACACAAGGTTGGGCAAACTGTATTTGAATATTTTTATTAGGGCTGGCTTCCAGAAGCTGTCATTTGAATAGTATTAGAAATAAAAAAATGCCACTATTTGTAATACAAAATAGGAGTACTTGGACTTCTGTGATTTAATAAATTTCCAGTCTGTAACTTTTATAATAAATCACATCACATCAATAAGCCACCTGCATTCTTACAGTATTGTAATTGTATTACCTCCTATGTTGATATTTTTAATAAAGAGTTTCCTATGACTGTTTGCATGTGATATGTGGTCATATGCATATTAATACCCAAATAACTTGCTTTAACAAATATTTCATTACTTAGTAACAATGACAACCATGAAGTATAATCATACAAAAAGTACAAGGAAATTAAGATCAAATAGGTGAAATCCACACAAGCTGAAGGTCATGCTGCTGACACAAACTGTCTTGGATGGAAAATTATTGTTCTTAACAAAGCTTAGGAGTAAACAGAAAAATGTATTCTGTTTACCATTCTGGACTAGAAAGGATTTAAAGAGGAGTTTATCAGCCAAAGGAGATCTAATACTAGCAACATTATTTACATGGACTCAATTTTTTTTCAATAAAAGTAATAATAACATCTCACAAAATAGCTGAATGTTGCAAAATACCTGTATCTTCACACAAGTTCCTATGAAGTTTTATATTCATTTTTTTTCCTTGGTGGTTGTTCATTTATTTTGAAATTTGGTGCCTGCAATTTCACACAAGATGTGATGACCATCAAAAAGTTGCTGATATCATTTGTGATGAAGAATTGTTTTCACAATAATAACACATTAGTAGATTTTATCATTTCTGGATTTCTTCCATCCTTTATGCTTTATCTAAACTGAGATGCAATATTCTAATGAGTATTTTAATGTTATATAAAACACAGCATTTCAAGTATAAACCTTCTAATGGCTGATTTTTCCAGTCGTTATATTTTAGCACATTCTTCAGTAAAGAAAAACATGTCTTATCTTTATGTGCCGATATGAGATCTATCTGTTTCACTGCCAAAAAAATAGAAGAACTCTCAGCACAGAAGGAACTTTCTCATGCTGATCCTGGAATTTTAGCACAGGAGAAGGTTTTTTTAAAAGGATATAAACAACTTCCTTGCGCTTTCTGTCTTGAGTTCCTGAGGAGGGTTGACACAGAAATCAAACAACTGCTTCCCAACTAGCTGTGCCCAACAACAATTTATTAAGTGAGAAAGGAGTGCAGAAGCAAAAATCTGTGTATTTAATAATAAAGTCTAACCCTTTAAATAAATTGCATAAACTTTGTCCTCCCTTCTCGCCAAAAGGTTTTCAGCTTGAAATGCTGCCAAGGTGTCTAAGTACCTAAATTTGATGAGAAAACAGTCCTTGAAAGGATGTGCTGAATATTCTGAGCACCTCAACATTCATATTTGCATATTTTATTTTTCTGCATCAAAAATGGCATTTTTCACGGTCATCTTGAGGCATCCTAGCATTTCATTTGAAGAAGAATTCTTTGTTCCTCCAGCAATATTGTCTTTTTATTTTATCTTATTGCTTTCTTATTTTTATGGCCTAAGATAGGATTTGCAAGATTGTTGCTGAAAACCTTGAACAAGAATATAAATCTTGATTCTGAATTTGGTCTCTGGCTGTTGCTACTGAATGCCAAGTTGGTCTGCAAAAAAGTCTCCCTTATACTCATAGAAAAAAATAAAGTGTCCCTCATCAGTGATCTAATTGTTGATGAAAAGATCGACTTGGCATGTATTAGTGCAATCTGGGCTGTGTCTGGAGTGGGAGTATCCATCAGGTAACCTCAGTCAAGACTCTGCAGCAATGGTCGAGGTGTAGTAATTGTTATCCAGGCATGCCTTACAGCTTTATGGAGCTCCTATACCACAGGTCACCAGATGTGAGACCCTGTTCATTAAGTTAGACTTTAGGGTTCAGATAAGATGGGTTGTTGCTGAGCCACTTTCCCTGCTGTATAGCAACATTCCTGCCTGAGCTATTTGACCCCATTTGAGTGTTAGCAATGAAATTTCCCAGATGTATGGTTCTTAAAGACTTCAATCTGCTTTCTCTTAGGAATGGAGTTTGAGGTAGCTCAGAAGTTCGTAGCCACCATGATTATCCAGAGCCCAACATGGGACAATGTTCACACTACTAATGCTGGTGTTCCTGATGCAGCAGTTGTGATCTGAAATTGGGGCACTTTTGGTGCTTGATCTCCATGGTGCCACAGCCACTATCTGATGCCATAGCAACTATCTAGAGAAGCTGGGCATATTAGATCTGTTCACTTCCTGTAAGTGATGGAACCTAAATGGTTTCAGAGGGACCTGGGAGTTGTTCCTGTTGATCCACTACATGGTCCATCCAAAGGTTGGTTGCTTCCTGCAGTCAGGGGTAAGCTAAGACATTGGATCAAATTGCACCCTGAAACTTCTTTCTTCTCAGGAACTCCACCACTCTCCATGGTTTGGAGAAGAGTTGAGGGACATGAAATGAGAGCAAGAGATGTCTAGAGCATCGCTGATGCCCAGCTAAAGATGAACTTGACTGAATATGGTTAAGCCATTATTATTTACTTTGTGGCAGTAAGGGTGGCAAAGTATATAAATAATAAAATGCTCTCTTCAAATGTGTTTTTAAATATTTATTAACCACAATATCTATGTTCTTTTCCTTTATGTTACATCAAATTAAAAAAGCACATCTTTTATTTTAGTTTTTGTTTTTCAGTATTTACCTAATATATGTCTGGTACCTCCTATTAGATTTGTTGCAAAATGTCTTTTTGTCTTTATAACCAAGAGCTTTAATTTACCAGTAAAAGAATATATAAGGATACTGTAACCATATATTTTAATTGCCTTATTCTTTTTGTAAAACAAGTCTACAACTATGATTAAATACATTATTTGTAATAAATCATTCAATATCTTATTAAACTATTTATAAAATAAATGTAAACCATAAAGTGTTTTAAATCACATGAAAAAGTTTTCATATTTATCAAATATCAGCTTTATAGCCACAAATATTTTAATCTCATTTGGATAATGAACCAACAAAGCATGATGGAAAATAACTCTTAACCATATTCAGCATGATAATATTTCAATGACACTATTGTCATATGTTGTTGCTTCTTTCCCTTAAATCATGATTCTATTACTAATATAAAAGTATCCCCAGTAATAAATCATTTATTTTTCCCATAAGAAATGGAAATTTTATGATCAATTTTAATTATATTATAAATAGGTATTCATTGTCTTAGTAAAATCTTTACAACAAAACTACAATTAAATATTTCCATATTCATTTTGCCATCATATGTTTATTGGTATTTCATTTTCTTTCTTACCAAATCATAGTATTGAAGATAATGATTTGAAATTTTTAAAATACTAGGTTTATCCAATCTTTATCATAGAATTAAAATATTGATTCTACAATTAAATTAAGGGAACATCTTTAGAGAGTATAGTTTGATAGTACTATTTTATACTTACAGCTTATATAGATCGATTATCTCTAGAAATATATCTAATACTAAAACATGCACTATTAACTATAATTTGATATTGATCCTACGGTAATTGATGAAGAACTATAATAAACCAGCTACAGATAATGAAACAAGTATTTATCTAATAGAAATACTACTTTTCAATCTCATCTCTGAAGCAGAGGTGGTATTCAGCAGGTTCTGACCAGTTCTGGGAGCAGAAATTTTGAGTAGTTCGGAGAACCAGCAAATACCACCTCTGACTGGAGATTTTACAGTATCCTTCCCTGCCATGCAAACCAAGTCATGCCCACAGAACGTAGTAAAAAAATTGGAATCCCACCACTGCTCTGAAGGTATTTCTTTAGTCATCCCCATAAAATTTCAGGTTATCAGAATTACATCTTCCCGTGGGTTTGACATTCTTCAAGCTTTTTTTTTTTAAAGTTCAAACTTCCATCCCACAGTCATGGCTGACATCTTAATTTTCTTTGGGTCACCCTTGCATTATCCTCATGGTCACATGATCAAAATTCAGACACTTGGCAAATGACTCATATTTATGGTGAGGGTCACATGATAACATTTTGCTACCTTCTAGCAAATAAAGTCAATAAGGAAGCCAGATTCACTTAAAAATTGTCTTATTTACAACTGCAGTGATTCACTTAACAATTGTGACAAGAAAGGTGGTAAAATGGGACAAAACTCACTTAGCAAATGTTTCACTTAGCAACAGAAATGTTGAGCTCAACTGTGGTCATAAGTCGAGGACCAGCTATAATATAAACAACAGTACCTGTACATTGTTGGACAGTAATGTCAGCATAGTTTTTAAAAAATATGGGAACTTGTTGACTGTAGTTCCCATAAACTCTGAGAGATGGTCAAGTTGTCTGAAACTGACAAAAACAGAAATGTAGAAACCTTGTTCTCTGAGCTCAGTTTTTTACTGGTAGACATTTTATTAGCCAACTAAGTAACATCATCAGTGTCAGCAGTGAGTATGAATGAACACCTTGCTGACATCCAACCACACTTAGAAGAGGCAAGATTTTGCCAAATTCTTACTTAGAAATCTAACACTAAAAAATGGGACATAAAGAGAAATTTTGCAAATAGAAAATGCCATCCTCTGAATCTCCATAACAGAGTACAGAGTACAGGAAGCTTAGATGAGCACTAATATATGCTGTTTTCAAAATATTCAGTTCTTTTGGCATCTCAATAACAAAAATGGCAATTAAAATCCACAAGGCCATAAAGCGGTAATCTTATTAAAAAGCAATGAAATACCTTTTAGCAGAAGGCTCAGAACGCCTTTGCTGTTTAAATCCACTTTTCCTTAATTCTGAAAATCAATACAAAGAGAAAAGCTGTTATCATTTGTTAAATTAAGGGAAATGATTTTCAAAAGCTCCTAAGTGACTTAAAGCAGCATGGCTGGGTTCCTAAATCATAGTGAAGCTTTTAGAAGTATTTGGATTATAATAAGTGCACAGTAATTCCTAACTGCAGTAACATTTGTTAGTCATTAGCCTTTGGTTTCTGCAGCTTTTAATTCAATGGATTTGATTTTTATAATAAGTAAACATAAATCTCTATTAAGTATTAATTTAGTGCAAACACCTAAGCTAACTATTTACAGTAGAAATTGTGTCATTTAACATGTGTCACTACTATGATTAGACATTCTGCTTTAAATCAGTAGGAGGATGATACCTAAATTGATAAATGTATCAATATCCACAGGTTGTAACTTCATTATATAGTGTGTCTCTTTCTTTTCTTATTTTTTTAAAAAGGAGCTGCAATAAAAAAAGAACAACAAAGAAAAGTTATCTAGGAGAGTTAAGATGGAACCAAAACTAAAATTAAGCACATAAAAATTCATAGCAAAAGGTAGCAATCTGAATACAGTTGGAATCACATCCACAAGAAAATAGCTGAGTTGTTTGTGACCTAATTGCTAAAATCTGCTTAGCCCCAGTACAGATAGTCCTTGACTTACAACATTCATTTAGTGACCGTTCAAAGTTATAATGGCACTGAAAAAGGTGACTTATGACCATTTTTCACAGTTATGACCTTTGCAGCATCCCTATGGTCACCTGATCAAAATTCAGATGCTTGGCAACTGGTTCATACTAATGATGGTTGCAGTGTCCCAAGTCATACGATCACCTTTTGCAACCTTTTGATAAGCAAAGTCAATGGGGAAGACGGATTCACTTAATAGCCAGGTTACTAACTTATCAACTACAGTGATTCACTTAACAAGAAATATGGCAAAATGGGGCAAAATGGAGCAAAACCTAACTATGTCTCACTTAATAACAGAAATTTTGGGCTCAATTATGGTCATAAGTTGAGAACTACCTATATTTTCCTCATAATATCATCATAGATAGGGCAGTTACAAGTTGATTTCCTTTACTTAGCCCACTACACAAAGGCCAAGATGCTGTTCCATTGGGTGTTTAAAAAAAAATCTCTTCGAGTTTTGGGATAGGCGTGGTCTGAGGATTGCAATCCCTATTTACTTCTTATCTATCATCCTGTCCCCTTTTGCATTTTTGGGGTAACAACTGAGGAGAAAACAGAAAGAGCCTTAAAACAGTTTAACCCATCCAAACACTTTACAATAAACCTTGCATTTATCACAGGTGGTCAAAGAAACATAGGTCCTTGATTTAAAACCACAATAGGGACTGAAGCTTCCATCTCTAAACTATGCTATTATTAAATGAGTCACACTGATTTTATAAATCACCATTGTCATTAAGTGAATCATGCAGCTTTTAAGGGAATTTACAACTATTGTAAATACATGCCAGTTACCAAGTGCCCCAATTTTGACCATGTGATCGCGGGGATGCTGCAACCATCATAAGTATGAAGACTGGTCTTATGAAGATATGTCACTTTTTTCAGCACCATTGTAACTTCTAACAGTGATTAAATGAATGGCTGTAAGTCGAGGACCACCTGTATTCATCTAATGTGCTAGTTATTAGATTGGGAAGCCCTTTAGATAGTCACTTGTGTTATCTCACAGCTGGACTATTGTCATGTGTCCTTCAGGGGACTACTCTTGAAGATCTTCCAGACTTTCCTGAATGCAACCGCTCAGGAAGTAATTGATCTGCCACAATGTGCCCATATGACTCTGTTGCTCCATTAATTTCAGTGGTTGCCAGTCGGTTTTTGGGTATCTGTTTATTAGCTGTAAAGTCCTTCATGAAACAGGGCTGTTATTTGAGGGGCCATTTGTCTTTCATAACTTCTGCCTGTCCAGTAAGACTGGATGAAATAAGCATGTTCCAGCTCCCTTCTGTTAAACATTGTCATCTATCAGGACCTAAGAAATATGCCTTCTCTGTTGCAGCAGCTGTCCTCTGGAACGCTATTCCCCCTCCCCAAGATTCATATCGCTCCCACCCTAATGATGTTCCACAAATTGCTGAAACTCTGGTTGTTTTCCCAGGCCTTGAAATAGGGTGGATATTGAACCCTTGTACATTGTTGCTTTGTTTGTTTTCCTTCTCTTCTAGATGTCTATGACTTTAAAAAAAAAATTCTTGTTTTTATTTTTTATAAATAAATTTTATTAATTTTACAATTAAACAAACCAACAACACATACACAAATGAAAGAAAAGAAAAGAAAAGAAGGAGAAGAAGGAGAAGAAAATAGAAAGAAAAATAGAAAGCAATAAAAAACATTCTCATCTTCAACACAGGTAGTCTTTTTAATTTTATAATTCTAACTCATATATTTCATACCAATAATTCATGGCCTATTCCAGAATCTGATTTTATATGGTTTACAACAATCCACAAAGACATGTCTAAAAATAAAAGTACCCTTTCTCCCAGACACAGACCAAACCTCTTCTCACTCAACCCTAGCCTAGCCATGCCAGTGCTTGGGAAAAGAGCCAGTGGTGGGATTCAGCTGGTTCGCACCAGTTTGAGGTGAACCAGTTGTTAAATTCCCCCCCCCACTATCAAAGTGGATCCTAGGCGCTGCGCTGTGCTGCAATGGAGAAATGGGCAGTGAAGCGGCCGGCATGAGGAAGGGGCCGCTTTCCCTCTTTTCCTCTTTTTTTCCTCCCTGTTCCTCCTCCTTTCCTTGTGCCGGCCACTGTTTCCCACTTCTCCACTGCAGCGCAGCACCCAGGATCCACTTTGATAGTGTGTGTGTGTTGGGGGTGTAATTTAACAACCGGTTCACCCAGGGTCAGGTTGGCTGTCGTGGGAAGCTCGTTCCACCTGTGCAGTGGAGCTGGAGGAAGGGATGGGCCACGTCTCCCACGACAGCCAACCTGCCCTGGATGAACCAGTTGCCAAATTATTTGAATTCCATCACTGGAAAGAGCCAGGTCTTCACAACCCTCTTGTCAGGTGCAAAAGACAGGTGAAAGTCAATTAAACTGATTTATTGCTAGTCATGCAATAAATATTGCACAGGAATATTCGCAACTGATGGTTAGCAACTGCTAGGGAGTTAGCCAGGTGACTTGGATTTGATTCACTTGTGGCTACATTGAAATTCTAGGCTCATCCCTCTTTTATTTCTACCCCCAGGTTCTGCCACTCCTTCCCTTACACCTGTAAGGGACTACAAGTGTAGGAATACCACTGGTTTCAGGTGGGAGGTTATTCCAAGGCACTGGGGCAGCTACTGAGAAGGCATGCCTTTGAGATCTCATCAGGTGGCAACTTCATTTCTTTTTTTTTTTTTTTTTTTTAATAAATTTTATTAAATTTACAATTAAAAACATATCGACATTACATACACAAAAGGAAAAAAACAAAAAAGAACACTCAGGTCTTACAAACTGGAAAGAAAAGAGAAGAGGAGATGTAAAAGAAAGAAAGAAACAAAGGAAGAAAGAGAAAAAAGAAAAAAAAGATGCGTTTAAAAAACAGACAATATCCTTTTTGACAGTCTGCAAGATCCAATTCTCCTACCTTAATTTGAATACACACATCTTATCGAAATCTATGCTTAAATTACCCATTGTCCATTAAGCAGTTTATCTCTGGACTAACCAATTATACCAAGAGTTCCAATTATCGTAAAATGTTGAAGCCTCTTTGTTTTTAAGTGCTATAGTTAATTTATCCATTTCTGCACAATCACATATTTTCTGGATGACCATTTGTTCTGTAGGTGCATAGGGTGATTTCCAACACTGGGCAAACGCTAATCTGGCTGCAGTTAGGATATGAATTGTTACATATTTCATCTTTTTGGGTAAATGTTTATCAGAGATCCCTAGTAGGAAGAACTCTGGTTTGTATTCGATTTGTTCTTTGGTTATCTCCTCCAACCATTTTCTGATTTTTGCCAATATTTCTGGGTTTCTTTGCAAGACCACCACATATGAAAGTAGGTTCCTTCTATGCTTTTACATTTCCAGCATTTTGGACTCGTGTTTGGGTTCATTTTCGCCAACCTCGAAGGGGGCAAGTGCCATCTATAAAACATTTTGTATGTATTTTCTTTATATGCTGCCGATTTTGTAATCTTAATATTTCTGTTCCAAATCTTTTCCCATTCTGATAATGTAATACTTCTTCCGACATTCCTGCTCCAGGCTATCATGTTCCCTTTGACTATCTCTTGTTCTAATTCTACTTCCAGTAAGTATTTATAGAATTTGGATATGTTCTTTTGTTTGATCCTAGAAAAATTTTATCTAAATACTGCAGTTTGTTATAAATTCCAAAGTCTTTTATATCTTGTTTGTATCTGCTATGGATTTGTATATATAACCACTGATCAATTTTAAATCCCTGTTCCTGTAGTTCTTGTCGAGTTTTTAATTTCCCTTGCGGATCTAATAAATCTTTATATTTAATCATTTTGTTATGTCCAAATTATTGGGATGTACCATTGCCTCCATTGTTGATAGCCAGATCGGAATTTTTAGATAGTGTTTTTGCATATTTTTTCCAATTAATTAATAATGAGTCCCTAATGAGGTGTCTATGAAAGTAAGACTGCTTGGGTTTCCCCACTTCCCATAAGAAGGCATGCCACCCTCTCTGGAGGTCATGCCCTTCTAATGCTAAAATTCTTTTGTTAAGTAAGTTCACCCAGTCTTTTATCCATAATAAGATAGCTGCCGAATAATATAATTCCCAATTTGGAAGGGCTAGACCCCTCTACTTTTCGCATCTTGTAAGGCCTTTACATTGATCCTGGGTTTTTCCCCTGCCAAATAAATTTAAGTGTGATCTTATTTAATTCTTCAAAAATTTTTTTGACAACTTAATTGGGATTGTCTGGAATAAATAAAGAAATTTTGGTAATATATTCATTTTAATCGAGGCAATCCTGCCCAATAAGGAAAGCTGCAACTTATTCCAGGATTCTAAATCTTTCTTTGTTTGTTGAAGTAGTTTATCATAATTGTTCTCTTTGAGTGATTTACCTTGTGGTGTTAACCATATTCCTAAATATTTGACCCTTTTTGTTACCTGTATCCCCATCATTGTTTCTAATTCTTCCTTCTGGTTTTCTGTTAAATTTTTGGTCATTAATTTCGTCTTTTTCTATTAATTTTTAATCCTGCCACTGTGCCAAATTGTTCTAATTCTTTTATTAGATTATAACCTTTTTCCATGGGTTCCTCCAAAAGAAAACCATATCGTCAGCAAACGCTTGTAGTTTATATTCTTCTGATTTGACCCTCACTCCTCTAATTTCAGAGTTTTGTCTAACCCGTGTTAAGAGTGATTCTAGGGCAAAAATGAAAAGAAGAGGTGAGAGAGGGCAGCCCTGTCTGACACCTTTTTCTATATTTATTGGATCTGTTTGTTCGCCATTGATTAGTATATTAGCCTGTTGTGTGTTGTAAATAGTTGTTATAATGTTTTCAAATTTGGTACCAAGACTCATATTGTAAATTTTTTGAATTAAAAAGTGCCAATTTAAGTTATCAAATGCATTTGATAAAATTCTTGTTTTTAAAGGGTGAGCCACCCAGGATCTTATGGAGACAGATAATGTCTAAAATAATAAATATATACAATAAATAAAATTTATATTGAATTTCTGCTCCTTTTTCAGTTTTCCCTAGGCAGAAAATAAACACATCATCAAATGTGATATCTGGATTAATATGTCAAGCTGATTAAATGTGATGTGCATTCATCTCTGAGAGGCAGAGCTTAGTATTTCAACCTTCAGTACCATCCCAACGTCTACTAGTCACTGAAAATATGATTAAGAGGTAATATTCCCCTAATGCAGTGCTTCTCAACCTTGACAACTTTAAGATGTGTGGACTTCAACTCTGGGGGATTCTGGGAGTTGAAGTCCACACATTTTAAAAGTTCCCAAGGTTGAGAAACATTGCCCTAATGTGTTTTATAAGTCATGTGTCAAAATCTTACAAAAGTAATTCTTATTACAAGATTAACTCAGCACTTACATGTCAAGAGTCCAGGAAAGATGTAGTAGTATTTAAAAACTGTAAAAGGACATTTTCTTTATAAAAATAAGTTTCCATATAATCATACAGAAGCCATTCAGAATGGCTCTATGTATGAAACAAAACAGAAGACTAATAGACTTTTGCTAAGATAAATCACTGTTTACAGCAAATTCCCATGTACAGCAACATAAAAGATGACTGATTATGTCAACATACCACATAGACAACAATAAAATATGATTGACTATGCACTCTGCAAGGAAAGCTGGAAAACTGTTCAATCAACAAAACAAGACCTATGACACAAATCACCACCCTTACAAAATTGTAATTTAAATTGAAGATAACAAGTAAAACAAAATAAAATAATCTGACCAACAAGATATGACTTTAGAGATGGTTACTTTCAGTGTAAGGAGGGTTGGCACCTTTAGTGGGGAAATATGTCACATACTTTTCAGGTCACTCCACTTCATCTTTCATCCCCACCTGGCATTCAGCTAATGACCATAGCTCCTTTTTGCTGTTACACGTGACAGCAGCCACACAATGGGCAACAGTTTCAACAAGCTAGCTAAATCAGGTGAAGGTAGTGTAATGGATAATGGTTCTTAAACCTTCAGTAAGACAGTTAAATCTACCAGAGTCTTATCTCCTCAGCATGTGAAGATAGACGTTGGTAGATTGAGCAAATAAGACCAATTGAAGGTTCAACTGTTAACAAGATTGTGTCTTCAAGTGTTATACAATGTTCATGATAAAGCATTGAAGATATCCTGGTCATACATTTCGCCTAGTCTCTGGCTATCTCTACTTTTGCCTTATCACTGGACCTAGACAGAATTGGGGAGAAAGGCACCATCAATATTAAAATAACTGAACTTATATATCAGCCTGTCCTCATATACCATATATAGGGGGAAAAATCACAATTAAAGGCAGGTATTATAACCTTGGCAATATTTTCTTTTGAGTAGTAAGTATTGATACAGAAGTTAACTGGAGAAGAGCAAGGGCAAATTCTGCTTTTGGTAACTACTCCATTGTGTAGGAACATTGATGAATTATTCCAGCAATAAAATTGAAGCCTACCAAGTTGTGGTACTCACTAGCTTTCTATATGCCAGTAAAATGTGGAGTGTGTACCAAAGGCATATAAGATAGCTCAATCATTTACACATGACTTGTCTTCACAGAATATTAGGTATCAGATAGCCAAAGTACCAGACACTGAAGTGCTCTCTAAAGCATATGTGCCATCTGTCTATACATTGCTGATGATAACACAAACCTGGTGTGCAGATCATGTCATGTGTATGCCAGATGAATGTATATCCAGGCACTCCTTTTGAGAACTGCTGTGCTGGAAAATCCTTGTATGGAGGACAGAGGAAATGCTACAAAGACATATTAAAACCCTCCCTGAAATTGTTTGACATAGATGCAATCATCTGAAAAATTGTTGCCCCAAAACTGACCTACTAGCATGGCCTAATCCACAAGGACTGTCAAATTTATGAAGAAAAGCACATTGCTGAAGCGCTATTAATATAACTACCCAATCTAAACTCAGCAGTGTAACAACTGCAGTGCCTACATATTTGCCCAAATTGGCCTGACCAGTTCTTTAGACACACCACATTCAGATTTAACATGACTAATGGTACTGAGACCTTTATGGACATAATGAACAACACTGTTTTGTGATGAAGATAGAGAATAGATTTAATGGACTATAATTGACAGAGCATCTGAATAATTCTGAACTGCAATTAGAATAGAATAGAATAGAATAGAATAGAATAGAATAGAATAGAATAGAATAGAATAGAATAGAATAGAATAATGGAGTTGGAAGGGACCTTGGAGGTCTTCTAGTCCAACCCCCTGCTTAGGCAGGAAACCCTACACTATTTCAGACAAATGGTTATCCACCATCTTTTTATAACCTTCCAGTGTTGGAGCATTCACAACTTCTTGAGGCAAGTTGTTTACAACTTCTGGAGGCAAATTTATGACATAAAATACCGCAAGATGCAAAAAAACCAAAATGATTCTCTGTTCACATCCTGGAAATAGCTGAAGAAAAGCAGAAGAAACTACATCCAGACTAAACTAAAGACTGAAATCCAGACAACAAGAGACAAGAAGTTCTATTTACATTAAGTAGGGTTCAAAGACCCGGGGGATATAATTGCTAACCCTTGATGAATTATTTTCTATTGAAATCTGATAAATAATTGTAAAGGCAAGGGGGTTCCAAAAAGAACTTTATTTATATAAAATCTTTTGAATGTGAGAAATTATGAATAGCCCTTCAAAACATTGGGACATTGAAGAATTTCTATGATAGCCAGGAAACCAAGTTATAATAGAATATGAAACAACTAAACAGTTCAAGATAGTCAAAGAAGTGCACCAAAGTTGTATATTTTCCCTTTTAAAAAATTAAGTTATAGTCAAATTATGTCCACGCACAATATTTGTGTTGAATAATTTAATGTTAAGAAATAAGTATATTTCTCTTTTTTAAACAATTGGAACCATTGTTTCTTCAAAAGAAAAGCAGTTATAAATAAACAGTCTTGGATGGATGAGGTCCATTAGGGTTATGAAGAATAAGAAATGCCTTAATGACTAATAAGCACTAGTCAGGTGTGAAAATCAGTATACAGATTTAAAAGACTGTCCTACTGTTTCTAAAATTCAAATTAATATTAATATGTAAAATGTAATAGTGGTGTATGAAAACAGCATTGCATAACTTGAAATATATCTTGGAATGCTAATATTTATATTATCATAATTAGGGGAGTGAAATCTGTTTAAGGAATAATGAGAAAAACTCTGATAAGAACATAATCTTTTATATTTTATATTTATATTTCAAGAAGGAATTATTTCAAAGTCCTTTCTCACTTATTTTAAAAACAGAATCTGTAATTGGCTTCCAAGAAAGAATGAAAAGATGTCATACTGCTTACGTTAAAAAGGATAAAAAATTTAAACCAAGAATTTTTAAGAAAACTGGATGAGATTTTGACAGATTTTATCTTAACAATTGTAAGTAGTTATTCTTCCTTATCACCCACAAAATGTATGTACTGTCATCCCCTCCCCCCCATTATTCTCAATTCTGAATAACTTTGTTTTTGAAAAGCTGCAATTACAGAAGTTACCAATAATAGGATTCAGCACAGCTGTGCCTGGAGCTGTTCCATCACATAATCACCTGTCATGCATGCTAATTCCAGCTATGATTAAAGCCCGTGATTTCCAGGAAAGATGGCCAGCACTATTGTCAGAAGTGTCATGGTTTAATCCAATAGACATGGGCTTGTATGTGCCTGCTTGCAATATCCCTTCTGTCAGCTTGAGTAATAGGTGATGTTCATACTTTGAAGGATCATGTCTTTTGTTTGTTTGCTTTATAAAAAAAAAGTTCTGGTCCAGTATTTTCAACAAGAAATGAAAGAAAGTGGGATTATCTTACACAAAATTTTGGCTGATGTAGCCACATCAAGAAATGACATAACCCCATGGTACAAAAATAGTCTCCCCCTTTTTAAAAAATAATAATAATCCAAACAGGCTCCAGAGCAAATGAAGAAACACAATAACTCATGTTTAAAGGTGCAAAAAGTTTCTGTTTACTACATTTAAAAATTAGTTATATTCAGTTATTTTCCTGAAACAGCCTCTGTACCCACCCACCAAGTCTAGTTTCTTTATCATCCTACGATTAGTGGGGCGTGAGAAATGGCATGCTGTGTAGAAAGACCCAGCAAATGTTTATTTCCTTTTGATATTTTTATAGCAAGCAACACAGATTCTGACAAATAAAATAACAGTCTTTATTTGTTCATCACTTCCAAGTCTTATACTGTATATTAGTTCCAGACCTACAAATCTTTAACAGTGAAGCAATAAAGTTATGGTGAATGTGTTCCATTGCTTCATTTATCCCTGAAGGGCTTTTGATGTTCTATTTTTTACTTATGGAGTATATTACTTTTAATCTGTTTGTTTTAATATACCGCAATAAAGGAAAAATAATACCAAAAGAAGGAAAACAAAGAGAATGAATTAAAATAGTTCTAATTCTGATCTAATTCTAATAACTAATTAGAATAGCTAATTCTGATAACTTTTTCCATTACATCATTAGAAAGCAGAGTGTGAAAATTTGTGGCATTTTCTTTCCATCATAAAAAAATAATCTTTTACTATGTTCCATTGTTTTTCAGATTATGTCAAAGAAAAGGAGAAAACACTTATTTAAAACATTTGTTGTTATTATATAAGCAAAACTCAATGCTTTCTAATTTTTATCCCTTTGATCATTTAATTCTAAAGTAAATATACAGAACTTTCAAAATGGGTATTTTTTTTTTAAAGTAAAAAGTAATAAAGATTTAGTAAGTTTTTCATCATTCAATTGTTTTCTTTTTTCTTTTCTCATGAAATAGGTTTTCAAGGTAAACAGAAATATAGAGGTTGTTTTTTTTTTTTTAAAAAAAAAGCTTCTCATTTGCCAGCTTGTGACAACCAGACCCTTGTGGGAGTTGAAATTCTGATAAAGGAAAAGCTGGAATTTGATGACATCAATGCCTAAGCATTAAGGAGTCTCTTGCTCTCTGGCGCTAATGAGTAAACTGTCAGTTATCACAAGTGACAAAGTTAATAGTGAGAGTTAGCAAAATATTGATTAAAACAAAAGGTAGGAATTTTTGTTGCTAATTTCTTTCATAAACCTTGGTGATATGTGATAATGTGCTTGCTTGTTTTGATATAAGTTATTTCATTTTTTAATTCAGAGTGAACATACATGCACAAACTGACAAAGCAGTTTCAGGAATATCAGATATTAATAGAAAATTGCACATGACCATTAGATGCAAACAAATCCAGATCTGGTTGTCCTAGCAATTTCAACTAGAACTTCAGCTGGCATTATGAAATGATATATTTAGCTGGCTGACTGGCTGGCTGGCTAGTTGGTTGATACAATTTTGAGGCAATTAATTCCACAATATTCTGCACAGCTCACAATAAAAGTAAGCACTAAAACAATAGCAGCAAAGATCATATGCATCCAGCTAAAAATAACATTCTACTGCAAATTGATCCTATCCTACTCCAGAATGGGGAATCGAACAAATTTTCAACAACTTTTTGAAAATTACCATAGGAGTAATACGGATCATTGAGGGGATGCTGGTTCAGAGCCAGATGCTGCAACAATTAAGGCATATTTCCCAAGTTACAACAGATACCATGCACACTCATTTGACATTACAGGATAGGCAGAAACTATTGGAAAAACTATTTGTGATGGACAATATTGGTGTCTGACTTTCTTAAAACAAAGTAATGCTTCATTAACTTTTGCCAAGCACAGGGAAGGCTATTTGATATCTGCTTCCGGAAGAAAAATGTTTAAGATCAGAATTGGAAGTAGAATGAGATTGTTGGTTGTTACACCTAGGGATGTAACAATTATAATCCAGGACTGGCTATCCAGGACTTCCAAAGATGTTTTGTGCAATTCTTGGAATCTTTCCAATTGCATCACCAATTTTCAGAAACACAATGGCTAAAACTTCCAAAGATGTTTTGTGCAATTCTTGGAATCTTTCCAATTGCATCACCAATTTTCAGAAACACAATGGCTAAAACCAACAATGCAATTTTCCATCCCATTTTGAGGTGGAAAAGAAAAATGGTGATGTTTGCCCTAAAATAGTCTTAGCAGCTTGTTTCAACCTGCCCACAAAATAATCCAGAACATTCTGCTCAAATGTGTGACATAACTTTAATCACTTTCTGTCATTGTTCTACTAGCTGCAACCATTTTTTCCCTGATCCAAAAAGCAAATATAGTTCTGAAAGTGATTGCCTGCCTCTGCTTTAGTCCATAAGAGAAAAAAACATAACCATAAGGCTCTCTAAAACAACTCATTTCCTCCCAAATGTTTTATACTTGCACTCTTTCTATGGAATTATTTTACATAGAAGCTTTTATATTCCAACTAGGAAGATTTCAATTTCCAGAGTGGAAATGCTCATTCCAGAATGGAACTGCTCATATTAAACATCTGCTTCTACCATGGTGCATAATCTCTTGAAATCTGTTTCCCTTCAGAAGTATCTTTAAAGAGGCATCTGAATGAGGATTTTGGTTTTAACTATCATGTCAGTGACACTTTAACACTAAAGCCTAATTTTATAAATCAGTTTTTGTTAATAACACAGGTGCCCAGCCTCCCCAAAAGCTTTTTAATTTGTGAAAGTTATAGTATGACTAAGCGGAAGCAATAGTAGCACCAAACAGCATCTCATTTTATTCTTCTATTCTGCCCTCCGCTGTGTGCTAAATGGGAGCTTTTATCTCCTTTTCAATTGAAAAAGCAAAGCCATTTATGATGAACAGTGCCTTCAGATGTGTGTATATGCATGCATTAATTAGCCTTTGAAGTTTTTCTTAGCTTTAAAAAATCCTACAAAAACAATCTCTTGATTTTTCAGAATTACCCAAAATTCTCTGCGGGATGAATAAAATTCCCTGCGGGATGAATAAAATGCAAAATGCAGATTGTGTTATTATAATTTATTTCAAATGTGTGCTTATGTAAAATCCAAAAAAGAAAGAAAGAATAAACATGAACAAAAAGACTTCCTTCGATATTACAATTTTAAAAATTGACTTAAAGACACATAGTGTACCTTCACTTACTTTTACTTTTTCAATAACTAATCCACAGAGTTCACTGTTTTATCAAGCAGGAAGAGTGAAGGTACTCTTTCCCTGACTCATAAGCTAGAATATGCAAATCTCTCATAACCAAGATTACCCAGTTTGGTAGATGTAGTTGTAAGACGATACCTTTCTATTTTATGTTTCTATGATATACAAGGTGTGCTTAAAGCATTTAGAAAAAAGTTAACTGTACTCCGATTTATTCATGTCCTTAATGTGGAGCTACTGGTCCACATCGTTTCTATTCTAGAAAACAGAAAAATCAAATAATAAATTTGATTTTATTTAATAATCAAATATACATGTTTAAAAATCTACCCATCCTCTATCAAATAACTATAATAAAAGTGGGCATCACTCCCACACATCAGTGTCTCACCTTGCTCAGTTCCATCCTCACCCCCACAAGCATGCCATCCAATGATTGTAGGAAGAATTGGCTCTTCAGATCTTCTAGAAGATTAGGAAGGTAGCATTCTGATCCATCTCTGAGGGAAGGATATTTATCTGGACACGGGCAGCTACAAAGAAGGTGCACTTCCTAGGTACTGCTGGATGACAACATTGAATGGAAAGGATCTAAAGCAGGGGTATCAAATTCGCAGCCTGCAAACCAGATGCATCATGCACTAACCATGCCCACCCCAGTTTAGCAAAGGGAGGGAAATCACAACACATCACGTGATGACAATGTGACACTGTGAGTTTGACACCCCTGACCTAGAGTAAACCTACCCTATTTCTCTGAGCAGCAAAGCAAATTCCCTTAAAGAGAAATGGTCCTGCAAATATCATGGTCCCATGCCACTTATGGCTTTAAAGGTGATAATCAGTATCTTGAATTGCACCTGGGGGGGGGGATGGAAGCCAGTGCAACTCAGACAGTAGCAGTATAATATGTTTACATTATAGAATGGCCAGAACTATGTGCACTACTGCATTCTGAACCAGTTGTAATTTCCAGATTGTCTTCAAGACATCTGGAGTGAATTGCAGCAATCCAACTGGAAAGCAACCAGGGAATGTGTGACTATGAGCAGAATCTCTTAGATCAGGAATGGCTGCAACTAGCACACAAGATCAATCTGTGAAAGACACCCCATCCCTTATTACTGCTTTCAGTTTGATTGGGCAAGCATGGCTGCCATTTTTTTAAACCTCCCTAAATATACCCCTGGCTATAACATTTGCCAAAAAAAATTGAGCACTATGGCAGTATATTCTACCTTTGAATTTGTATATTGTATTTTTAGCTCTCAAATATACTTCATTATTTCTATATTCTATATTGTTTATTTCAATTCAATTATTTTCTTTCCCCTGCTGTTGACCAGGGCCAAACTATTCTTTCTAGCCTGCTCTCTACATCTCCCTAAAACCAGTTAGTGTTGGCAATGCCTTCAGGAAACCACATGGATGGACAGTCATTTGGGCATTGGCAGGAAAGCAACAGCTTCTTCCTCTGTTCACACATCTATACAAACAGAAGCCATGGTAAATGAGACTGGGGCTTACAACTGCTGAAAATTACCATAACAATGAAGGCTTTCAAGTATTATCACTAATGACACCTTGCAAAAACAAGAGCATTTTATTCTATCTTCTATTCCCCAAGATTCCTAACAATTTACAGTAAACTGAAGTCATTGATTCTGCTTCTTGAGGGAACATTTTGATACACATCTGATAGCTCCACAAGGCCTCTGCTATTGTGTATTCTCATAGCTCTTGGGAGTACTTGATTATAGCATTTGTTGTGTCACACTGACACTCTGGAAGATATTATCTCCCTCAGGGGGGTTTTAAGCAAAAGACAGGAGAGATAAACAGATCAGTTACTGGATGCAACTGGCATGTAAATTAGATTGGCTTAACAATATTTGTGCTTTCTAATTATTTTATCTTACAAGAAGAAACTGCATGCATAATAAACCAGGAAGTAAATGACACAGTTTCAGGCATGCTCAGTGCATTATTTGGTACTTGATTAAAAGTTTCAAATACCAACTTGAGATCATGCTTTATTGTTAAATAGACCGAGTAACTGGGAAGACAAAAGGAAAAGGTAAATGTGAATTTGTCTATTTGTTTTGAGAAGGCATCTGCATCTTGAATGAAGCATGACTTCTTTTTCTACTGTTACAGTCCAAGCTGGACAGCTGAGGCAGAACTACAGTAAGATTTTTTAAAATAAATTCTTCAAGAGCAGATAATAGCTGAGCCAAATTTCTGCAAAGCTATTAGTGCCTGCAAAAGAAAAGAGGAAAAATTTGTTTATGTTAGAGAGAAGATTTTGTTTATGTTAGCTACATTTTTTGTCAACAGTTTCCGTTTTTGTTCATTTTCTTTGTTACTTCTTTGATCCACAATTCATTATAAATTCTTACACCTTCCCTTTTATGAATCTCCATTTGCATTGCCGTCCAGATATTTTGTTCTTCAAATCCTCAAATCTAGAAAATCATATTAGAACTAACAAGGTTAATAACTCAAAACGTTCTGCAAAGTTGAAAATATATTGGAAATAAGCTTGCATCTTCAGAACAATTTAATAGTTTAAAATAGTTAACTAAGCTGGTTTTTAAAAAAAATTTAAAACCTCATTTTCACATTTTAGTCAGGCTGTAGCAGTCATTTTCTTAATAATAGTATAGCATCAGAAATTTGCTGGGTCCTATTTTTATTGCAAGCGGACTGAATCAAAATAGAATGATGTTCTGTTCATCTATACAGTACAGTTGGGGAGGAAAATTATTAACAGGAAATAATCTGTAATAGACCACTCTAATAATAGAATCGTGGAGTTGGAAGGAACTTTAGAAGTCAATTAGTCCAACTGTTGTAGAATTTATCACAAAAGATGGCTTCTAGCCAAAGAGAACTTACCATTTTCTATGGTAGCTTGTTCCACTGACTAACAACTCATAGAGTCAAAGTTTTTCCTGATGCTTCGCCTGATAATATTTTATTGTACTTTTAAACCTTGATTCATTGGTTTAAATCTATTGATTCTAATCCTGCCATCTCTGACAGTTCAGAATAAGTCCACCCCTCTTCTGCATTACAACTTTTCAGATATTTGAAAACTGCTATCATATCTCCACTCTTCTGTAGGCTAAATATAACTAGATTCTTTAAACATTCCTTGCAGGCCTTAGCATCCAGACTTCACACCATTTTGGTGTCTTTCCTGTGAACTCATTCCAACTTGTCATTGTTCTTTACAAATTGGATCTGATCAGGGCAGAGTAAAGCAGTGATTTCTTGTGAGCTGAATTCTGTATTCCTGTTGCACCTTAAGAAAGTAGAAGTCCAAATGCTATCGGTCCAAAAGACATATCATCTTAGTCGAACCTAGTATTTCATTTCACTGCACATTTCTTCCTGTGTAGTTCTTTCCTGTCAGTTGTCTATCACTTATGTCCCAGCCAATGATACTCATAAAATATTTCTATGGTCTTTTTAGAGTTGCCATCATATCCTACAGTGATCACCCTGAGAGGGTTCTTTTCTGATAATCCTCTTAGAATAGCATATTCAAACTAGAGGTATGCATATTTTTCATCTGAAAAAAATGTTCACATGAGTTGATGTGGAACATTTTTTTTCCATGTCTGCACTGCTGTTTGCCATCTCTGTATACAACAATTCTATAAAGTACATTGGAAGAATAGCAGGTGGACTTGGTTTCAGTGTTCTCTACCCTGGTCCATTACTGTTAGCAGCTGTTTCTCTCTATCAAATGGTAAGATGTTGCTACTACTTCTTTGTCTGAACCATTTCACCAAATACTTTCAGGGCCTATAAAGATTCTGGTCCACAAGAAATAGGACCTACATTAATTAAAAAAATAGAAGAGTATGGTGATGTGGCAGGACTGAAAATAAATAGAGGAAAAACTAAGATTTTAGTGAAAAACATTACAGAGAAGCAGAAAATGCTATTAATGAAGAGATTAGATATCCAGATTACGAAGAAAGTTAAATATTTAGGGATTCAATTAACAGCAAGATATGTAATGATTAAGGAAGATAATTATTATAAATTGAAACAACAAATTAAGATAGATCTGGAAAAATGGAAACATTTGTAATTATTGTTAATAGGAAGGATAGCAGCAATTAAAATGAATATATTGCCGAGGTTATTGTACCTGTTTCAAACAATTCCAATAAAACTGAAAAATATTTTGAAGATTTTTTTTAATTTTTTTTAAAAAGTTTTTATTTTTTACAACAAACATACAAACAAAACATAAGAACACAAAACCGTCTTTCAATTATATAGATACAGTGTGTCAGTTGGTTACACTCTTTTGTGCTATCCTTTTTTTTTTGCCATTACTCACAAGTTGTATAAATTCTCACTTTGTCAATCTAACGTGCTTATGTATTTATAAATCATTAATCATTCATTTGACTAAGCTATTTTTCTATCATTTTATGCGAGATATTCTAAATTTCATTATAATTTAATCTTATACATTCATCCAATGATTATATACTTTATATTGTATTCTATATCAATCTATTAACTTTTTATTGTAAAACTTCCTAATCTATTTCTTTACCATATCTTTTTATATAACCATTATAAAGTAATATTAAAATATATTTGGCAAGAGAAAAAAGCAAAAATTAATTTTAAAATGCTACAAGATACAAGAATTAGAGGAGGTTTTGGATTACCAAACTGGGAACTATATTATCAGGCTGTGGTGTTAACATGGATGAAGGAATGGGTTGTAATGAGGAATAAATGATTATTAACTTTGAAGGGGTACAACTTACAACTGGGTTAGCATGCCTTCTTATAGCATGAGAAAAGTAAGATATATGCTTTCAAAGACACCATATAAAAATGCTTTACTGTTAATATGGGAGAAAATTAGAATGCAGCACTATTGAAGATACCAGTTTGGCTTTCGACAATGGAAGCACTCACTCATCCAAATATTATTAACATGGGAAATATTGTTAGATATACAGATATTTTGAATGAAAAGGCTGAACTCAAAACTAAACAAGAATTAAATGAGCAAGGGATCAATATGGTTTGGTACTCATATGTGCAAATACAGTCTAGATATGAAAAAGATGCAATAGAGCTAGATAAATGGCATGATTGTGGGATAGGTACTATAAATTAACAATGTCAACTGCATATAAAAAAAACTTATATAAGATGATCTATAGATGGCATTTTGCGCCAGCAAGGTTGGCAAGGATGTTTAAAGACAAATCAACTAAACGTTGGAAATACCACCAGGCACCCGGATCCTATTACCATATTGGTGGACAGTGGACTTGCATAGAAGCCAAAACATATTGGACAAAAATACACACATGGTTGGAAAAGATGATACATCAACATATTGATTTAAAACCTGAAATATTTTTGTTGGGGATTTTACCTGAAAATTATAGTAAAGGAAATGTATATTTAATTATTCATGTATTAACTGCAGCCAGGATTGTATTTGCACAAAAAAGTGGAAAAGTGAAGAGATTCCGATGGATAAGTAGGTGATTAGGAAAATATTAGAATGTGCAGAAATGAATAAGTTAATACTTGTAATTGAAGAGAAAGAACAAAATGAATACTACTTAATATGGGAATCTTTTTATCGATGGTTGGAGAATAAATATGGGAATTCGAAATTAAAAAAGATCAGTGAAGTATAGAAAATATATTAATAGAGTTGAATATGTTAAAATAGGGATGGTTATTACAATTAGATATGTATATTAGTATTAAGTAAGAATAGAAAATTAATACCAATACAATGAATATATATAAACTGTTATTGCACAAGAAATTTGTACCCAGATGACACAGTTTAAATGGAAAATGGATTGTATGTTTTGAAATAAAAAAAAATGGAGGAAAAAAAAAGATTGGGGACAGAATGTTTATCTGAATATTTGCATTATCTTTATTATCCTTTCCGTCTCTCTCTCCCTTCCTCTCTATTTTTTTAAAGCTACAACCTAGAAATCAGGAAAATATAAAATATAACTCTTCTAATTTTATGTTAACATATTTTTTTGTGTCCTGAAAGAAAATTGATCTCATCATCGTTTATCCAAATAGCTTGACAAGTGTCTTTCTTTATGTTTCTAAAAAGCAAATATGCAAAAAAGTTCTGTTAGTATGAAACTGGTTCAGTTTGCTCTAGCACATTTGAGATTAATCACCCCCTGACTGTGTGGAAAGAAGCTAATTAAGCCAATTATATTTTGCAAATCTTTCACCTTTAGATAAACAAATAGGAAATTAAAAGAAAATTGTTTTCCTCATGCTTTTTGGCACTGCTGTGCATTTATTTATTCATTCTTCATCAACATTACTTGTATTTTTGCATACAGTTTGCTGTGTGATTCTGAATAATAAATAGTGACTTCATCATCTTGACTTCCTCTGACTGTTCTATGTCCTCTAATAATATTTGCCCAGCAGAACTAATTATAACATTTTCTACAGCAATCTCTGCAGAGACTGCTCCATTGCACATAATCCTGTTCAGTATATAAAATTACCTGACATTTTCTTGGAATGAAGCAGAATAGATTACTTTATTTTTTCTTAATTGGGTGAATGAAAATATGAATGTTTAACTAGTGAAAATCAAAAATCCAGTTAGAATTCCAATTATTTTTGCACTTGTCATGAACACTATTAGAAAGCTTTCAATTTTAGATAGCTGGAATGTGTAGATGAGTAGAAAGAAACCAATTTACAAAGCTTAATCAAACTTATTGTTATGATTTTTTTCTACAAAAACCAAAAATCCACATAACTACAAATAGCAAAGGCAGGAATAGACAGGAAACCTTTAGAAGGAATAACTCTAGAGCAGGGGTCCCCAACCACCAGTCCGCGGACCGGTACCGGGCCGCGGAACAACTCCTACCGGGCCGCTGGCTTGCTGGGCGCCGCCATCTTTTTTTGATGAAAAAGTGCTTCCGGTGAGCTTTTCCGGATAGAAAGCTCACCGGAAGCACGTTTTCATCAAAAAAAGATGGCGGCGCCAGCGCTTCCGGTGAGCTTTTCCGGGTAGCGGCGCCCAGCTGATGCCGGTACCGGGCCACGGCGCCCAGCTGATGCCGGTACCGGGCCGCAGCGTAAAAAAGGTTGGGGATCACTGCTCTAGAGAATCACAAGAACTACAATTGATACCTAGGCAGCCCAAAGTAATAAAGCAACAATACTAAGTTATACTTTATCAACCAATATTAATAATAATAACTCAATAGATTACATGTTTTCCTACAAAGATATCAAAATACTATTGTATTTACAGCTCTGGACACTGTGGGATGGTTTTTCTCCCAAATGTAATAATGTCTATCATCACAGTCAGTAATACTGAGATCATTCAGTGGTGTTGGTAATCATGAAGTAACCATCATTCTGTGTCAACTTTGGGTATAGAGGCTGATGGTGATAGTTCATGAATTACAGTTGAGTCTCCAAACTTTTACAGGATTCTCTTTGTATGATATTCTTGTTGGCTGCCAATATGGCATCTCTAAATCTCTTTCAGGAACCATCTCTGCAGTGTAAGAAATACATCAAGTTCCTTCTTTCATTTTTCCTATTGTTCTCTTTCATTATCTTTTACAATTTCTTGCTATTAGAGTTTGTTCATTGTTTGGCTTCAGCATGAGAAATCTGCTCAGCTTGTCTCAGTACTTTGTCTTCAACATTTCTTTTGATACTGGCTTTGAGAAGTTTCAAACGTGAATATCACAGATTACAGATTAATAGAGTTGTAAGGCACCTTGTAGGTCATCTAGTCCACCACCACCACCCCGCCCAAGCAGGAGACCCTACACCATTTCTGACAAATGGCAGTCCAATCTCAGTGATGAAGCTCCCATAACTTCCGAAGGCAAGCTGTTCCATTGGTTGATTGTTCTCACTGTCAAAAAAAGTATCCTTACTTCTTGGTTGAATCTCTCCTTGAGCAGTTTCCATCCATTATTCCTTGTCTGGCCTACAGGTGCCTTGGAGAATAGCTTGACCCACTCGTCTCTGTGGAGTCCCTCAGATATTGGAACACTGCTATCATGTCTTCCCTGGTTCTTTGCTTTACTAGACTAGCCATGCCCAGTTCCTGTAACTGTTCTTCATATGTTTTAGTCTCCAGTCCCCTAATCATCCTGGTTGCTCTTCTCTGCACTTTTTCTAGAATCTCAACCTCTTTTTTATAGTGTGGTGACCAAAACTGGATGCAGTATTCTAGGTGTGGTACTACTAACGCTTTATAGAGTGGTATTAATACCTCACTTGATCTTGATTGTATCCTTCTGTTAATGCAGCTTAGTATTGCATTGGCTTTTTTTGACTGCCGCTGCACACTTTGGCTCATATTTAGCTGATTGTCCAGTAAGACTCCAATATCCCTCTCGCAGTTACTGCTATTAAGCCTGGTTTCACCCAGTCTATATCTGTACTTTTGGTTTTCCTTGCCTAAATGTAAGGCTTTACTTTTCTCTACATTTCATTTTGTTAGATAGGCCCCAGTGTTCTAGTCTGTCAAGATCCATCTGGATCTTGAGCCTATCTTCTAGGGTATTAGCTGTTCCTGCCAGCTCTGCACATTTGGTAAGTTCCCCTTCTATTCCCTCATCTAAGTCATTTATGAAGATATTAAAGAGTACTGGGCCTAAGATGTAAGTTTGTGGTATCCCACTACTCACTTCCCTCCATGTAAATGTAGACCCATTAAGGACTACTTGTTGAGTACCATTTTTCAGCTTATCTCAAATCCATCTAGTGGTGGTGCTATCTATTCCACTTTTTTCTAGCTTACCAAGAAGTAGTCTACTTTGTGGTCTACTTTGTCAAATGCCTTGCTGAAGTCTAAGTATATTATGTCCACAGTATTTTTATGGTCTAATAATTTTGTTACTATGTTGAAGAATGAAATAAAATTGGTTTGGCGTGATCTGTTTTTAGCAAACCAACTGCTAGTTATTAATTTACTTGTTTCTAGATGTTGGCAGATCTGTTTTTTATCATCTTTTCCAGTATAACATATGTACGATTTCTTGTTCCATGCGCTGCTATTGAATAGAACATATGCAAGATTTTATTTTTTTATTTATTTGATTTGTCAATCCCTTACAAGTTAATAGGTATAAGTATATACATAGTTATGAATACATGAAATGGGTACATATAAGAAAAATAAAAGAAACAATAGGACAGGGACGGTAGGCACATTGGTGCGCTTATGCACGCTCCCTACAGACCTCTTAGGAAAGGGGTGAGGTCAATAGTAGACAGTCTAAGGTTAAAGTTTTTGGGGTTTGGGGAAGAAACCACAGAGTCAGGTACAGTATTCCAAACATTGACCACTCTGTTGCTGAAGTCATATTTCCTGCAATCAAGTTTGGTGTGGTTAACCTTGAGTTTGTATCTATTGTGTGCTCTTGTGTTGTTATGGTTGAAGCTGAAGTATTCATTGACTGGTAGGACATTGCAATGTATGATTTTATATACCATACTTAGATCAGACCGAAGACGGCGTAATTCAAGGTTTTCTAGGTCTAGAATTTCAAGTCTGGTGGCATAAGGTATTCTACAACGAGTAGAGGAGTGGAGAACTCTTCTTGTGAAATATTTCTGGACTTTCTCAACTGTGCTAATATCAGATACGTAATGTGGATTCCAGACTGATGAGCTGTAGTCAAGTATTGGTCTAGCAAATGTTTTGTATGCTGTAGTTAGTAGTGTGATATTACCAGAGAAAAAGCTACGTAGAATTAGGTTAACAACTCTTAATGCCTTTTTGGCTATGTAGTTACAGTGGGCTCTAGCACTTATATCATTAGAGATGAGTATTCCAAAGTCCTTTACAAAGCTTGGATCATCAACAAGGTCTTGATTATTCAGCTTGCATTTTATTTTCTGATTTTTTTTGCCAATATATAAGACAGAGCATTTATTTGTTGAGATTTGAAGTTGCCATTTGTTTGACCATTCTGATACATAGTCAAGATCTTTTTGTAGGGTAGCAGTATTGTCTGTGGTATTGAACAGCTTTACATCATCAGCGAAAAGAACGCAGTTGCTCTTAATATGATCACAGAGGTCATTTATGTAGAGTATGAAGAGAGTTGGTCCTAGAACACTGCCTTGGGGGACACCACTATTGACAGGTACAGAATTTGATAGGACACTCCCAATTTTGACCATTTGTTGTCTGTTTGACAGGAATGCTTCTATCCAGTTATGCAGTTGTCCAGAGATACTGTAAGATTTTAGTTTTAGGAGTAGTTTGTCGTGTACCACTGAATCAAAGGCTTTACAGAAGTCTATGTAGATTGCGTCTATTGCTTTGCCCTGATCGAGTTGTGTAGTCCATATGTTTTTGAAGTGTAAGAGTTGCAGATTACAGGATAGTTTTTTCCTGAAACCAAATTGTTTATTGGAGAGTAGGTTGTTTGTCTCTAAGTGGAGGATAATGGATTGGTTAATAATTGATTCCATGTCTTTACAGGTGACTTTACAGGTGACGCAGCATAAGGATTTTGATTCAATATTTGTTTTTCCCCAGATATCACTTGAAACCATTCTCAAATTCTTGAACAGAATTTTCCACCTATATGTTTGTAGCTTCATGATATCAGTCAAACAATCAACATTGATATGATGCTGATTAATACTTCCAGATTAAAAGCTCCAGAACATTTGTCAGTGGAAGTTTTCTCAATACATGTACAGTATATGTGACAATTGTTAAAGTTGATGGAAATACCACTGAGTATTCTGAACATTGTAAATCCTTTGTAACTTTAAATGATCACTAATAGCTATAAGACAAGAATTAACTGTAGAAGGCTATAAGATATAAAGTTTATAAGAATTTGTAACATCTGAATAATATCAGGCCTCAGAACCTGCTATTTTTATACCAAATATAAAAATAGCGTTTTATTCTTTTATAATTCCATTCATTGGCTTAAGTATTGAAGAATAATTCTTTACTAAATACATGTTTGTGTTCTTTTGTGTGTGAGGGGGGGGGGAGGGAGAGGGAGAGAGAAGTGCAGAATTTATACATTTTTAAATAAGATAGTAGTAAATATTTCTAAATTTCATTTAAAAAGTTTCTCAATAACAAATTCTCTCTCTCCTTCTCTCTTTCTTTCTCTCTCCCACCCTCCCCATATTAAAACAATAAAAATGCATGAACCATTTAAAAAAGAGTCACGCATCATCATTGGAAAATGATAATCTCACTTTTGGAGCCCATAAGATGCAAGTAAAACAAAAGTGACCTTAATATTACTCATCCATTATATAAAATCCAATAACCTGGATGACTAATTAGAATATACCATTCAGTCATTACAGTAACTCCCACGTTGTATTGTTTTGGAAATAAGGTTTGTTTGATGTGGCATTCAGTACTACATGTGCTAATGGAAGTTTGCCAACTACCAAATAACACATGAACTTCCCAGGTAACACTCAAGGCTTATTCTTGAAAAGTGTTTTACCTGATCATTACACAATGTCCATGTTTAACATCAGAACTCCACCTTCTATGCTGACTGGAGAATTCTGGCAGTTGAAGTCCACAAGTCTTAAAGTTGCCAAGTTTGGAGACCTCTGCTATAAGGTTTCTCTACTGTAGCATCACACCAAGCCATATCTGAGAGTCTGCCACTAAGTCAATTCCTGAATAAGGGGCATGATTAGTTAGATACCTAGATACAATATTCACTGAATAAGGTGATGGGCACAGAAATTGTTGAGCAGTATCATGTTGAAAAGAAATTGCCAAGATAAACTATTTAAGGCTGTATATCTTGAAAGAAGAGAAAGGAATTCCTGGGAAATATGTCTGGATCACAGATTCAGTCTGGCTTGGTTCTGGAAATGGTGAATTAAGAAGGAATCCCTGAATACTAAAAGGAAATGGCTATGTGGAAAGAACAGGCAGTGCACTGTTTCTGGACTTTGGCCAGAGTATATTCATCTAGCTTTACACCTGCATTTTGTAATGTGTAAGTCACTACTGTTCCAGAACAAATAAAATTACAACCCTAATTAACTACGTTTTAAGTCTATTGCCTTTTATTACAAGGTAATTTTACAAACACAGTTCAATCCTAGCACTAGGGAAAAAATATCAAAATATATTAATTGTGAAGCTAACGCAGACCATACATCAGTCAATATTGCAGTTATCATAACTGGCCAGTGTTACCTTCAAAGACGAAGATTTTACTTTTGGGGGGAGAAAACATCATTAGCAAATCTTAAATTGGAAACTGGAAATGGTGGCAAAGTGGATAAAATTAGATCCTGTCCTTGGGCAAAATATCACAGTGTAGAGGTGGTATTCAGCAGGTTCTGACCAGTTCTGGAGAACCGGTAGTGGAAATTTTGAGTAGTTTGGAGAACCAGCAAATACCACCTCTGACTGGAGATTTTACAGTATCCTTCCCCTGCCACGCCCACCAAGCCACAACCACAGAACTGGTAGTAAAACAATTTGAATCCCACCACTGTCACAGTGCTAGTCTAGTGTACAACTTTCAAAATTGTAAATAACTCCTAGAGTTTTCAAACAGTCCATGCAAAAAAAATTGGAACAGATAGTGCAGTTTTATATTTCAGGGGCTGACATAGAAAAGAGGGGGTCAAGCTATTTTCCAAAGTACCTGAAGGCCAGACAAGGAATAATGGATGGAAACTGATCAAGGAAAAATTCAACCTGGAAGTAAGGAAAAATTTTCTGACAGTGGGAACAATCAAGCAATGGAACAACTTGCTTTCAGAGGTTGTGAAAGCTTCATCACTGGAAGCTTTTCAAGAAGAGACTGGACTGCCATATGTCAGAAATGGTGTAGGGTCTCCTGCTTGGGTGGGGGGGTTGGACTAGAAGACCTACAAGGTCCCTTCCAATTCTATTAATCTTTGTAGTTAATGTTAATGTTGTAGTTTGACCAAAATATTGTCCCACAACATCCTCTAAGCTCCCATGCTGATTTATAAGATCATAAACAATGTACTTTGGTGACAAAGGTTAAAACATGCGAAGTAAAAAAGAGATTTGGGGTATAAATAAAATAACCATTTATTCTAGAACATGAAAAACTTGCCACCATTGTGCTACTATATGAAGAAACTGCACATTATACTATACAGATTAGACATTCTGTTACCGATTGCAAAATTTATAGGTGGAACACTCAAGATTAAACTTTCAAGAAATTCTAACATCCCTTGCAGAGCTATCAAAAAGAATAAATTTTCAGTAAAAATTGCTCCTCAAAACTGACATGACATTCTTGACTGTTCAGCATACAAAACACTGATTTGCTATAAATATATACAATTTCTTAACTTTCAAGAGGCATGGGAAAACTTGTCAAAAGAAAAATTATAGACAACTAAATCAAGTGTACTTTTAGCACCACCTAGGGAAAAATTCTGTATTAAACAGTTTTTTAAATGTAAGTCTTCTGTTAAATGTTATTCTCACTGAATAAAAATGTGTTATAATTATATATTGGAATCAAACAACTATTCTTCCAGCAACAGTGAGTCTTTATTTTTATATATCCTTGTATAGAGAATTGCTGAATTACTCAAACTGGCACTTCAGAGACACTTTAAAGATTAACACATTGAATTAAAACTTTCATAAATTTAGAGTTCAATGAGTTTTTCTCTACAGGAAACATTTGCTATTCTAGTACAATAGTCAGTGCAGTTTGCAGTGCAGTATTTCTATTTTTCTACAATATTCTATTAGAATCCATCCAGAGTAGTTGAGGGAAAATATTATGTTGTTGATTGTAAATGACAATTATAATCCTTTGTCTCCCTCTGGAGGGGTTTCACACAGAACTGAAAATGTGTTTCTGTGTTTTTGAAAGTTTTGTTTTCCCTCTTCTCAAAACAAGGTATTTAATAAAGTTAATGAATGTAACAATGGAAATTTTGGTTTGAGAAGGAAAGAGATGCACCTAGATACTTACCTAGATACTTACTTATTTCCAATAAAGTATTGGCTGTGTTTGCATGTCACATTAAGCCACAAACTAGCAAATGCTATGTTTTAGACTAGTATGTTGTACAACTTCAATAAACATGATTGATTTATGTTCAGGATGTCAAAGCATCCTTATGTAGGAAGTTAGCACCACCCCTCTCCTAGAAAATTGAAATAGCCTAGGAAATATTAAAAAGGCAGAATATTTTCTCTAAAAAGAGTAGAAACTCAGAAGCAGAAACTCACCTCAGAAGCAGAAACTCACCCCCACCTTTGTTAATGGGTGGGCCATTAAGGCCTGGGCCAGAATACTTTGCATAACAAAAATCTCCAGGTAGGGCTGTGGCAATTGCCAAAAGCCCTTTTAAGGGCATGGTCATCCAGCAAGGCTCAACCAAGCCTGGAACTCAGGACAGCCTACAAGTTGCCCCTGCATGGTCCCATGAGGGGTCTGACAACCAATTAGAATACAAGCTCCAATTCAAATCCCAATAGAGGGTATAAAACCCAGGCACTCTCAGCACCTCAGCCCTTTTTTCTTGATCTCTTCCTTCACATTGAAGCATGTGATCATCCTTCCTTTTCACTCTGGAGCTCCATGCCATGTGGTCCTGATATCAAACCTTCCAAACAGCCTCCATGTTTCCAGTGTCTTTTTCCCCACTTGGAACTGAACCCAGAAGGATATTTCTTCCAACACTTAAAAGCAGGTTAATTAAATATATTAGTTTTAACCATGGGAAAGTATGTAATACAAGTACAACCACTTGTTTTCAACAGATAAAGGATTTTAGAAGCCTGTACAAAGCCACTCCACCATACAGTTACTCCAAAATGAAAGGGTTGTAACTGATTAATATACAATGGAAACAAAATGTCTGAAGAAAGGAAACCAGAATGGAGCAGCATGTTAAGAAAACACAAACAGAAAATTTATGATAGCAACATTACCCCTGAAGACAATATGAAGCTTATGTGAGATATTCCCGACTGGTAACCTCTAACTCACAACCATGATTTTTTTACATTTGGATAATATTACTGCCACATCCACTTAATGGGAGAAACTGCAGATGTAAAATCAGGAATTGCCCTAGTTCACCCTCCCATTCTTCTCAGTGTTCCAGAACTTTTAGAAATTGCTGCTCCCCACCACCATCCCCCTTGGGAGGGAACCATTTTTATGAGCTTTATTTCTTAAGAATACAAAAAGACCAATCAGACCTCTAATTAGACACACCAAGTCCACATAGGATATAATGGAGTGCTAACTGATGTCAAACTCAACATGTTCCTTCCTGAAATTCTTTTATTAGAAACTTTTATTAGACTCTTGAAAGAGTGCAGAGAACAGCAACAAAGATATTAGGGAAATGGAGGTTAAAACATATTAAGAACGGTTGCTGGAATTGGATATGTCTACTTAGTTTGATGAAAAGAAAGACCAGGGGTGACATGATAGCAGTGTTCCAATATCTCAGGGGCTGCCACAAAGAAGCATTCTCCTATTCTCCAAAGCACCTGAGGATATGACAAGAAGCAATGGATGGAAACTAACCAAGGAGAGAAGCAACTTAGAACTAAGGAGATATTTCCTGACAGTTAGAACAATCAATCAGTGGAACAACTTGCCTCCAGAAGTTGTGAATGCTCCAACACTGGAAGTTTTTAATAAGAGATTGGATAACCATTTGTCTGAAGTGGTGTCTGGTTTCCTGCCTAACCAGGGGGTTGGACTGGAAGACCTCCAAGATCCCTTCGAACTCTATTATTCCATTGTATTATAAACTGATCACCAAGCATACTCATAGCCTTATGAATCATTGCATGCAGTCCATTGTCCTTTTCCATCCCTGCACTCTGCTGCCTTTAATAGCAACATTCCCAGGCAGGATTACTGGCAATATGAGAAGTGTTGAATTGCATCCAAGCTGTTTAGATGATTGGCAGAGAATTACTAAGACAGCAGAAATGGTCCTGTGCAGCAGATAAAATTATGATGTATACACAGCCCTACCCAATCTTATCAGTCCCTTATCAGCTTCCTCCATGCTCACCTATTTAGATAGGAGCAAGGTGTCTATTTCTCTAAATTTCCTTTATCTTGCATTTATACATATTGCAACAAGCCGTAATATACTTTTTATGCATGCATGGCCCCATGGGAGTCTGACAACCAATCAGAATAGAAGCTCCAATTCAAATCCCAACAAAGTTTATAAAACCCAGGCACTCTCAGCATATCAGCCCTTCTTGATCTTTTCCTTCACCTTGGAGCATGTGGTCATCCTTCTTTGGAGCTCCAAGCCATGTTGTCTTGTCCACCATTAAACCATCTTTCCAAATAGCCTCCATGTTTCCAGTGTCTTTTTTCCCACTTGGAACTGAACCCAGAAGGATAATTCTTCCAACACCTGAAAGCCAATCTTTTTGATGTAGCTTTGAATATATGGCAGTAGAGCAGTGAAAAAGAGAAAAAGGAAGTACGTTGGGGTTCTGACTTACATTCCCACCCCCTCATGTATATGTCCCCACTCGTACTATCTACATACACCATTTATGAATGAGTGATTGCTTAGTTGAATGAATACAAGTTAGTTCCATGGCCATATATTCAGTGATCCACGGAGCAGCACAATAATCGAAATAATGACGTTTTTTCTCCTCGATCGAGGGTGTACACTATTGCCGTTTTAACTGCTCTTCATTGCGGCAAAATAAAGATTGTTTTTACTGGGAGGGTGTATTAAAAGAACCTAGCATGTATCATCATGGAACCGAACTATTCCAGATTTACGCGGAGAAATAACCGTTTGTTTAACTAGAAGGAAGCTTTACACTTGACCGGCGCCCGCCCGCCCCGCTCCGCCCCGCCACCTGATGGACTCAGAGAAAGAGTAACCTACATAACGTGCGCAGGCGCAAGCCACGCAGAAGCGTGGAAGAGCTAGGTTTGCAGGCCGGGCGTGAGAAGTGGTCCTCCTTTAAGACCTCGTTGCCACGGCAACCCTTGCTGCCGGAAGAATTCCTCAAGGATTCCGCCCATCTCCTCGAGTATCTCTGTAGTTCGGGCTCCCAAGAGCCGCTCCTTTCCTGCCGAAGATGGCGGACGACGGGATAACGGACGGGAAACGGCAGGATGAGCCGGAGGAAGCAGGAGCAACAGGCGGGCCGAGAGGCGTTGGGCGGCAGAAAGGATCCTGTTCAAGCGGACGGCCTCCCACCGTTCGGGATCTGCAGGTAGAGGACTGGGGAAGAGGGGAGAGATGCTGAAGGTCGGGACCCTATAAGCAGAGGCTTGGCCGTATCGTCTCCCCTTCCCCGTGACACTTGCTCCGCTTTAGAAAGTGAAGAAGCGGCGATATCCTAATCAAGGGAAAGTGGAGTAATCCTTAGGGGAGAGAATAAATTGAGAGCTACCTCTTTGAGTAGATGTCTTTGGATTTGTTTAATGGATCTGGGGACCATTGTGTCTTCCAATAGATTTTCCTACTTTTTGCCAGAAGATTTTGCTTTGAAAGAGTAAGAAGGATTCATCATCTGAGCAGCAATAGTAATAGCACCAGCCTAATACATGTACACATTGTACATATGGGGCTTTATTTCTCCCACATACTTAAAATCTTCCATATACATTTTGCAGAAGGGAGATGTGCCAAAATATTAGAGAAATGTATGTATGTGTTTTAATGTTGGTGAAATTGAATTCCATAATTTTAAATCGTAGCATCAATGTAATCAGTTTTCTCTTCTTATATTAGCTATAGCATATACCCTATGTTGATCTTAGGATAATCTTAGCTATAGTACCAAGTTTTACTCACTCCAGACATTGAAACTTTTGATTTTCCAAATCACATTTTTCTAAGTCAATTCCCAGCAATGTGTTGAAGAACCAGAAAACTTGTAGTTCAGCAAAGTTCTAGAAAGTCAACAGCTACCTACTGTGAGGTTGTTCTATTCATGCTTTTAATTGTACTTTTCCATTTTTGACTAGTAGTAAAGCAATATGTAACAACATCCATATTAAGAAGTATTCATTTGGCAAATACTGCTCTTCAATCATGAGATTTTAATAAAAAAATAACTGTCAGTGCATGACTATTTATCTATACTGTTCCTTGCCCCCAGCCCTGCATTTGAAAATAGCTCATATTACTTCATTTCTTGGATCAATAGACACTTATTAATCCATATATTCTGTGCAGCTGGCACTGGCTGGATTATATGAAGATGAAATTAAAAGACAATCACCTCATCCAGGCAAACCAGCAACTAGAGTAGCCAGTCACCCCCGATTACCAGTGCAAAGGTACCAACAAATGTTCTTTATAGCTGTTGGGAGATAGAATAGTTCGAAATGATTGTGATAGTTCCTATAAACATATATATGTACAAAATATTAATATTGAGCAAGCATTTAAATGAATAATATTTCTTGATATTGAAGTATATTTACTATTGTGGATATAAATTGTGCTTCTTTATATGAGAATAAATTCTATTAAACATGGGACAACTTATTTTTAAGTGAACATTAATTGTGTTTCATTTAGGAAATCATTTGACTGCCATAAAACTTTCACCTTAACTCTGCTGAAATTAATCGACTACTATGATTATACTATCATAGTAGTATATAATTTATATTTAAATTTAAATTTAATTTACTAACTAATTTATAATTTTAGACAGCAGTTAGAAAAGTGCAAGGGTTGAGAGGAGTTTTGTAATACAATGGAATAAGAGATTGATGGTACCATTAAACAAATAACATTATGAATAAATTTTCTTGTTT